>NC_134359.1:289776587-290049087 GCF_048569485.1 Anomaloglossus baeobatrachus | reverse complement strand
GCAAACCGAGAAAAGGCAAAGTCATCCACGTGAGCAGTACATATCTGCGCTGTATCCAGTGGGTGGATCCCGACCAGAGGAGATCTGATGAGGACGCCCCGGATGTGAGGACTCCCCCATTATTACACCTCGTGTCACCCCCACCTGCTCGTAGAAGTAAAGCGCCCTCTCGAAGTTCTTCAGGCCGGTGTAGATCATCCCCCCGTAGTAATAGTAGCACAGGAAGGGTCTGGCGTCGTAAGCTCCGTTCTCTTTACATATATCCATCATATCTACGTCTAGGTAAGCCAGCGCCGGCTTAAAACATTTCGCTAATAAGCAGAGCTGTGAGGAGAGAGAAGGTCAATGCAGAAGGGCTGAAGAGCAGAAGAGAATAATAATAATAATTTTATTAATTTATATATCACTATTAATTCCACAGCGCTTTACATACATCAGGAACACTGTCCCCATTGGGGCTCACAATCTAGGTTCCCTATCTGTATGTCTTTGGAGTGTGGGAGGAAATCGGAGAACCCGGAGGAAACCCACGCAAACACGGGGAGAACATACAAACTCCTTGCAGATGGTGCCCTTGGTGGGATTTGAACCTAGGACCCCGGCGCTGTAAGACTGCAGTGCTAACCACTGAGCCACCACAAGACTACAGTGCTAACCACTGAGCCACCAAAGAAGGGAATTTTGTTTACTTACCGTAAATTCCTTTTCTTCTAGCTCCAATTGGGAGACCCAGACAATTGGGTGTATAGCTATGCCTCCGGAGGCCACACAAAGTATTACACTAAAAGTGTAAAGCCCCTCCCCTTCTGCCTATACACCCCCCGTACTGCTACGGGCTCATCAGTTTTGGTGCAAAAGCCCGAAGGAGGAAAAAATTATAAACTGGTTTAAAGTAAATTCAATCCGAAGGAATATCGGAGAACTGAAACCATTTAACATGAACAACATGTGTATACAAAAAAACAGGGGCGGGCGCTGGGTCTCCCAATTGGAGCTAGAAGAAAAGGAATTTACGGTAAGTAAACAAAATTCCCTTCTTCTTTGTCGCTCCTAATTGGGAGACCCAGACAATTGGGACGTCCAAAAGCAGTCCCTGGGTGGGTAAATAATACCTCATAATAGAGCCGTAACGGCTCCGTCCTACAGGTGGGCAACTGCCGCCTGAAGGACTCGCCTACCTAGGCTGGCATCTGCCGAAGCATAGGCATGCATCTGATAGTGTTTCGTGAAAGTGTGCAGGCTCGACCAGGTAGTTGCCTGACACATCTGCTGAGCCGTAGCCTGGTGTCGCAAGGCCCAGGACGCTCCCACGGCCCTGGTAGAATGTGCCTTCAGTCCTGAGGGAACCGGAAGCCCCGAGGAACGGTAAGCTTCGAGAATTGGTTCCTTGATCCACCGAGCCAGGGTTGATTTGGAAGCTTGTGTCCCTTTACGCTGGCCAGCGACAAGGACAAAGAGAGCATCGGAGCGGCGCAGGGGCGCCGTACGAGAAATGTAGAGTCTGAGTGCTCTCACCAGATCTAACAAGTGCAAATCCTTTTCACATTGGTGAACTGGATGAGGACAAAACGAGGGTAAGGAGATATCCTGATTGAGATGAAAAGTGGGCAAGGCAAATGGCCAGGGAGAAAACGCCTGAGCAGAGCACCACGACAGGAATATTTTCCACGTCCTGTGGTAGATCTTGGCGGACGTTGGTTTCCTAGCCTGTCTCATAGTGGCAATGACCTCTTGAGATAATCCTGAAGACGCTAGGATCCAGGACTCAATGGCCACACAGTCAGGTTGAGGGCCGCAGAATTCAGATGGAAAAACGGCCCTTGAGACAGCAAATCTGGTCGGTCTGGCAGTGCCCACGGTTGGCCGACCGTGAGATGCCACAGATCCGGGTACCACAACCTCCTCGGCCAGTCTGGAGCGACGAGGATGGCGCGGCGGCAGTCGGCCCTTATCTTGCGTAACACTCTGGGCAACAGAGCCAGAGGAAGAAACACATAAGGGAGCTGAAACTGCGACCAATCCTGAACTAAGGCGTCTGCCGCCAGAGCTCTGTGATCTTGAGATCGAGCCATGAATGTTGGGACCTTGTTGTTGTGCCGTGACGCCATTAGGTCGACGTCCGGCATCCCCCAGCGGCAACAGATCTCCTGAAACACGTCCGGGTGAAGGGACCATTCCCCTGCGTCCATGCCCTGGCGACTGAGATAATCTGCTTCCCAGTTTTCCACGCCTGGGATGTGAACTGCGGATATGGTGGAGGCCGTGGCTTCCACCCACAGCAGAATCCTCCGGACTTCCTGGAAGGCTTGCCGACTGCGTGTCCCACCTTGGTGGTTGATGTAAGCCACCGCTGTGGAGTTGTCCGACTGAATTCTGATCTGCTTGCCTTCTAGCCACTGCTGGAACGCTTTTAGGGCAAGATACACTGCCCTGATCTCCAGAACATTGATCTGAAGTGAGGACTCTTGCTGAGTCCACGTACCCTGAGTCCTGTGGTGGAGAAAAACTGCTCCCCACCCTGACAGGCTCGCGTCCGTCGTGACCACCGCCCAGGATGGGGGTAGGAAGGATTTCCCTTTCGATAATGAGGTGGGAAGAAGCCACCACCGAAGGGAAGCTTTGGTTGCTTGAGAGAGGGAGACGTTCCTGTCTAGGGACGTCGGCCTCCTGTCCCACTTGCGTAGGATGTCCCATTGAAGAGGACGCAGGTGAAACTGCGCGAAAGGGACTGCTTCCATTGCTGCCACCATCTTCCCCAGGAAGTGCATGAGGTGCCTCAAGGGGTGTGACCGACCTTGAAGGAGAGATTGTACCCCTGTGTGTAGTGAACGCTGTTTGTCCAGCGGAAGCTTCACTATCGCTGGAAGAGTATGAAACTCCATGCCAAGATATGTCAGTGATTGGACCGGTGTCAGATTTGACTTTGGAAAATTGATGATCCACCCGAAACTCTGGAGAATCTCCAGAGTAACGTTGAGGCTGTGCTGGCATGCCTCTTGAGAGGGTGCCTTGACCAGCAGATCGTCTAAGTAAGGTATCACTGAGTGACCCTGAGAGTGGAGGACCGCAACTACTGTAGCCATGACCTTGGTGAAAACCCTTGGGGCTGTCGCCAGGCCGAACGGCAGTGCCGCGAACTGAAGGTGTTCGTCTCCTATGGCGAAGCGCAAGAAGCGCTGATGCTCTGGAGCAATTGGTACGTGGAGATAAGCATCCTTGATATCGATCGATGCTAGGAAATCTCCTTGGGACATTGAGGCGATGACGGAGCGGAGGGATTCCATCCGGAACCGCCTGGTCCTTACGTGTTTGTTGAGCAGTTTTAGGTCCAAAACAGGACGGAAGGACCCGTCCTTCTTTGGAACCACAAACAGGTTGGAGTAGAAACCGTGACCCTGTTGCTGAAGAGGAACCGGGACCACCACTCCTTCTGCCTTCAGAATGCCCACCGCCTGCAGAAGAGCCTCGGCTCGCTCGGGAGGCGGAGATGTTCTGAAGAATCGAGTCGGAGGACGAGAGCTGAACTTTATCCTGTAACCGTGAGACAAAATGTCTCTCACCCAACGGTCTTTTACTTGTGGCTACCAGGTGTCGCAAAAGCGGGAGAGC
The DNA here is from genome assembly GCF_048569485.1 of Anomaloglossus baeobatrachus. Taxonomy (NCBI): domain Eukaryota; kingdom Metazoa; phylum Chordata; class Amphibia; order Anura; family Aromobatidae; genus Anomaloglossus; species Anomaloglossus baeobatrachus. Next base: position 290,045,478 of record NC_134359.1, on the reverse strand, counting down.
CTGCCACCGACCGAGGATGCGGTGTGAGGAGGCCGTAAGTCATGAGGAAGCCGCCTTGGTAGCGGCACCTCCGGCGGTCTTTTTAGGGCGTGATTTAGACCGCCATGCGTCGGCGTTCCTCTGATCCTTCTGAGGCCTTTTGGACGAGGAGAATTGTGACCTGCCCGCACCCCGAAAGGACCGAAACCTCGACTGTCCCCTCCTCTGTTGGGGTGTTTTTGGTTTGGCTTGGGGTAAGGATGTTTCCTTTCCCTTGGATTGTTTGATGATTTGATCCAATCTCTCACCAAACAAACGGTCGCCAGAAAATGGCAATCCAGTTAAGCACTTTTTGGAAGCCGAATCTGCCTTCCATTCCCGCAGCCACAAGGCCCTGCGTATTACCACCGAATTGGCGGCTGCAACCGCCGTACAGGTCGCAGAGTCCAGGACAGCATTAATAGCGTAGGACGCAAATGCCGACGTTTGAGAGGTTATGGACGCCACCTGCGGCGCAGACGTACGTGAGTGCGTCAATTTGCGCCTGACCAGCTGAGATAGCTTGGAGTGCCCATACGGCTGCGAATGCTGGAGCAAAAGACGCGCCGATAGCTTCATAGATGGATCTCAACCAGAGCTCCATCTGTCTGTCAGTGGCATCCTTGAGTGAAGCTCCATCTTCCACTGCAACTATGGATCTAGCCGCCAGTCTGGAGATTGGAGGATCCACCTTGGGACACTGAGTCCAGCTCTTGACCACGTCAGGGGGGAAAGGGTAACGTGTATCCTTAAGGCGCTTGGAAAAACGCTTATCTGGATAAGCTCGGTGTTTCTGGACTGCCTCTCTGAAGTCAGAGTGGTCCAGAAACATACTCGTGGTACGCTTGGGAAACCTGAAACGGAATTTCTCCTGCTGAGAAGCTGACTCCTCCACTGGAGGAGCTGAGGGAGAAATATCCAACATTTCATTGATGGACGCAATAAGATCATTCACTATGGCGTCCCCATCAGGAGTATCAAGGTTGAGAGCGGCTTCAGGATCAGAATCCTGATCAGCTACCTCCGCTTCATCATACAGAGAGTCCTCTCGCTGAGACCCTGGACATTGTGATGATGTCGAGGGGATATCATAGCGAGCTCGCTTAGGCGGTCTGGGGCTGCGGTCCGTGTCAGAGACCTCACCCTGGGATCCATGAGACACCCCGGGAAGACATTGCTGTTCCAACTGAGGGGAACCAGGGGACAATGATAACACAGTGCCCCTGGCTTGAGATGCCAGCCTGGACTGCAAGGCTTCTAATATCTTAGCCATAGTCTCAGAAAGTCTTTCAGTAAAAACTGCAAACTCCGTCCCTGTCACCTGGACAGTGTTAACAGGTGGTTCTCCCTGGGCCCCCCTTAGCAGAGGCTCCGGCTGAGAAAGTGCCACAGGGGCCGAGCATTGCACACAATGAGGGTCAGTGGAACCTGCCGGCAGTATAGCCGTACATGCTGCACAGGCAGCATAGTATGTTGTCTCCTCTGAGCAATACAGGAGGGTAAATAGCCACAAATCAACAGTGCACCATACAGTGTAAAGTATAGTCTATAATCATATAAACTATAAATACACTTCTGCACTAGTGGGGCCAGCACCACAGGTGCTGCTTACCGCCTGCGCAAAGCGTTTGTGTGGGCACCAGAATTCCTGCCTGGGTCTCTTTGAGCTTGTCTCTCCTCTCCAGCGTTAGCAGAGCTGAGAGGAATGGCTGCCAGCGTCCTGGGGAGAGGAGGGAGCCGTGGGCGTGACCCAGAAAAGTGCGGGAACTGGTGCCCCACTGTGCAGAGTGAGGGGGGTGGAGTATGCAAAGCATGCTCCAGCCCTCAGTGCTGCCGACCTGTACAGCGTCCCGCCCTTCCCCTGACTGGCAGGGCTGGGGGCGGGAAAAGAATGAGACTAGGCCGCAGAAGCCGGGGACTATAGTTATAAGCGCGGCCGCCGTATAAGCGCGGTCGGCGCAGAAGTCCCCGGCGCACTAACAGTCCCAGCCGCGCCGCAGGCATAACCATGGCAGCGGCGGTCAGCGCGGCAGTCCCCCTACACAAATACACTCAGCGACGCTGAAGTGTATAGTGGCACAAATGCAGCCAGCGCTGCTGTCCCCGGTGCACTAGCACACCCAGCAATGCTGGAGTGTTGCTGTGCGCGGTCCCCACGGGGACACAGAGTACCTCCAAGTAGCAGGGCCATGTCCCTGAACGATACTCAGCTCCTATCCAGCAGGGTCCTCAGGAGCTGTGGATGGAGCACGGTCTCCTGTGCCTGGAGACCGATGGGATCCCACTTCACCCAAAGCCCTAATTGAGGGATGGGGAAGGAAAGCAGCATGTGGGCTCAAGCCTCCGTACCCGCAATGGATACCTCAACCTTAACAACACCGCCGACAAGAGTGGGGTGAGAAGGGAGCATGCTGGGGGCCCTGTTATGGGCCCTCTTTTCTTCCATCCGACATAGTCAGCAGCTGCTGCCGACCAAGCTGTGGAGCTATGCGTGGATGTCTGACCTCCTTCGCACAAAGCATAAAAACTGATGAGCCCGTAGCAGTACGGGGGGTGTATAGGCTGAAGGGGAGGGGCTTTACACTTTTAGTGTAATACTTTGTGTGGCCTCCGGAGGCAGTGCTATACACCCAATTGTCTGGGTCTCCCAATTAGGAGCGACAAAGAAAAAGACTGCAGTGCTAACCACTGAGCCACCACAAGACTGCAGTGCTAACCACTGAGCCACCACAAGACTGCAGTGCTAACCACTGAGCCACCACAAGACTGCAGTGCTAACCACTGAGCCACCACAAGACTGCAGTGCTAGCCACTGAGCCACTGTGCCGCCCAATGAGAACACACAGTCAGCCCTGAAACAAGACTTAATAATGATCAATGGCTGCACTGTTCACTTGAGTCGGAGGTAATCTGAAACCTGCCTCCTACATGCTTTACCCTGCAGCTTTGCTTGCTGCGGTGTATGAAGACAGAGTATTACCTGGCAGAGATCTGCGTGAATTGAGGTCAGCTGATTTGTATTCATTTGCATCTTGTCTATGGCTTGTCTGAGAACGCAGATCCCTCGTAAAGGCTGTAAGGAGCGAGAAGGAAGAAAAACAGTCAATAAGCACGCGGAATGACGCTCCAACCCCAACTGGCGCATGTTGACAGCGGCATTTAACAGGTTATAAGCCGCTGACAGAGCTCAACTCCACTCGGCCATCATCTGCAGGGATAGATGTGGGCTCGGTGTGTGAACCAGCATCAAAGTCAGGAGAACGACCTTTGACATAAACCGTATTTTTAGGACCATAAGACGCACTTTTTCCCCCCCAAATGTTGGGGGAAAGTGGGCGGTGCGTTTTATAGTCTGAATGTAGGTCATGGCTGCGGGGGATGAGGGTGCGGCGGTGGAGCAAGTCATCGGCGGCATGCGCAGGATGTAGCAGCGCCTGCCGTGACCACATGGGCCCGCTCATTTCATATGCATGCATCCTCCCGCCCATCTCTCAGCGCTGAAGCCGGCGCTGGCGGGGTGATGGGCGGGGGATGCGCGCATAGTAAAGAGCCGGCCTGCGTGATCACCCCTGGCAACTACAGCCTGGAGTGATCATGTGCGGCTTTATTCACTGCTCCCCGCACATCAACATCAGCGCGGGGGGCAGTGAATAAGAACGGGATACTCACCATTCCCTGCAGTATTGCAATGTCCTCCTGTCTGCCGGCCGCTGCTGTGTGTAGAGAGTGGTGCGCACTGCGATGACATCATCACTGTGCGCACGGCTCCACACACATCAGCGGGCGGGCAGACAGGAGGACATCATGATGCTGCAGGGAACGGTGACCGGCTCCACACAGGTCAGTGGCACTGCTGCTGACACAGATAGAAAGATGATGGAGTGAGGAAAGGTGAGTATAAACGTTTATTTTTTTTGTGCCACAGGATGCATGCCATATACCAGGATGGGGGTATATACCAGGATGGGGGCATATAGCAGGACGGGGGCATATAGCAGGACGGGGGCATATAGCAGGACGGGGGCATATAGCAGGACGGGGGCATATAGCAGGACGGCGGCATATAGCAGGACGGGGGCATCTAGCAGGACGGGGGCATCTAGCAGGACGGGGGCATCTAGCAGGACGGGGGCATATAGCAGGACGGGGGCATATAGCAGGACGGCGGCATATAGCAGGACGGCGGCATATAGCAGGACGGCGGCATATAGCAGGATGGCGGCATATAGCAGGATGGCGGCATATAGCAGGATGGCGGCATATAGCAGGATGGCGGCATATAGCAGGATGGGGGCATATAGCAGGATGGGGGCATATAGCAGGATGGGGGCATATAGCAGGATGGGGGCATATAGCAGGATGGGGGCATATAGCAGGATGGGGGCATATAGCAGGATGAGGGCATATAGCAGGATGAGGGCATATAGCAGGATGAGGGCATATAGCAGGATGAGGGACATATAGCAGGATGGGGGCATATAGCAGGATGGCGGTATATAGCAGGATGAGGGCATATAGCAGGATGGCGGCATATAGCAGGATGGGGGCATATAGCAGGATGGGGGCATATAGCAGGATGGCGGCATATAGCAGGATGGCGGCATATAGCAGGATGGCGGCATATAGCAGGATGGCGGCATATAGCAGGATGGCGGCATATAGCAGGATGGCGGCATATAGCAGGATGGCGGCATATAGCAGGATGGGGGCATATAGCAGGATGGGGGCATATAGCAGGATGAGGGCATATAGCAGGATGGGGGCATATAGCAGGATGGGGGCATATAGCAGGATGGGGGCATATAGCAGGATGGGGGCATATAGCAGGATGGGGGCATATCGCAGGATGGGGGCATATCGCAGGATGGGGGCATATCGCAGGATGGGGGCATATAGCAGGATGGGGGCATATAGCAGGATGGGGGCATATAGCAGGATGGGGGCATATAGCAGGATGGGGGCATATAGCAGGATGAGGGACATATAGCAGGATGAGGGCATATAGCAGGATGGGGGCATATAGCAGGATGAGGGCATATAGCAGGATGGGGGCATATAGCAGGATGAGGGACATATAGCAGGATGAGGGCATATAGCAGGATGAGGGCAAATAGCAGGATGAGGGCATATAGCAGGATGAGGGCATATAGCAGGATGAGGGACATATAGCAGGATGAGGGCATATAGCAGGATGGGGGCATATAGCAGGATGGGGGCATATAGCAGGATGGGGGCATATAGCAGGATGGGGGCATATAGCAGGATGGGGGCATATAGCAGGATGGGGGCATATAGCAGGATGGGGGCATATAGCAGGATGGGGGCATATAGCAGGATGGGGGCATATAGCAGGATGGGGGCATATAGCAGGATGGGGGCATATAGCAGGATGGGGGCATATAGCAGGATGGGGGCATATAGCAGGATGGGGGCATATAGCAGGATGGGGGCATATAGCAGGATGGGGGCATATAGCAGGATGGGGGCATATAGCAGGATGGGGGCATATAGCAGGATGGGGGCATATAGCAGGATGGGGGCATATAGCAGGATGGGGGCATATAGCAGGATGGGGGCATATAGCAGGATGGGGGCATATAGCAGGATGGGGGCATATAGCAGGATGAGGGCATATAGCAGGATGGGGGCATATAGCAGGATGGGGGCATATAGCAGGATGAGGGCATATAGCAGGATGGGGGCATATAGCAGGATGGGGGCATATAGCAGGATGGGGGCATATAGCAGGATGGGGGCATATAGCAGGATGGGGGCATATAGCAGGATGGGGCATATAGCAGTATGGGGGCATATAGCAGGATGGGGGCATATAGCAGGATGAGGGCATATAGCAGGATGGGGGCATATAGCAGGATGAGGGCATATAGCAGGATGAGGGCATATAGCAGGATGAGGGCATATAGCAGGATGAGGGCATATAGCAGGATGAGGGCATATAGCAGGATGGGGGCATATAGCAGGATGGGGGCATATAGCAGGATGGGGGCATATAGCAGGATGGGGGCATATAGCAGGATGGGGGCATATAGCAGGATGAGGGCATATAGCAGGATGGGGGCATATAGCAGGATGAGGGCATATAGCAGGATGGGGGCATATAGCAGGATGAGGGCATATAGCAGGATGGGGGCATATAGCAGGATGAGGGCATATAGCAGGATGGGGGCATATAGCAGGATGAGGGCATATAGCAGGATGGGGGCATATAGCAGGATGGGGGCATATAGCAGGATGGGGGCATATAGCAGGATGGGGGCATATAGCAGGATGGGGGCATATAGCAGGATGGGGGCATATAGCAGGATGGGGGCATATAGCAGGATGGGGGCATATAGCAGGATGGGGGCATATAGCAGGATGGGGGCATATAGCAGGATGGGGGCATATAGCAGGATGGGGGCATATAGCAGGATGGGGGCATATAGCAGGATGGGGGCATATAGCAGGATGGGGGCATATAGCAGGATGGGGGCATATAGCAGGATGGGGCCATATAGCAGGATGGGGCCATATAGCAGGATGGGGGCATATAGCAGGATGAGGGCATATAGCAGGATGGGGGTATATAGCAGGATGGGGGCATATAGCAGGATGGGGCCATATAGCAGGATGGGGCCATATAGCAGGATGGCGGCATATAGCAGGATGAGGGCATATAGCAGGATGGCGGCATATAGCAGGATGAGGGCATATAGCAGGATGAGGGCATATAGCAGGATGAGGGCATATAGCAGGATGAGGGACATATATACAGGTCAGAAGGATCATTACCAAGATGTGGTACCTTAGTTGACAATTTGGGGACATTATTCCCATAACAGTGTCAGCAGCAGATCCTTGCCCCATAATAGTGTGTCATGACCACATTTTTTGCTTAAAATTTTAATTTTCCTCCTCTAAAACCAGGGTGCGTCTTATGGTCTGGTGCGTCTTATAGTCCAAAAAGAAGGGAATTTTGTTTACTTACCGTAAATTCCTTTTCTTCTAGCTCCAATTGGGAGACCCAGACAATTGGGTGTATAGCTACTGCCTCCGGAGGCCACACAAAGTATTACACTTAAAAGTGTAAACCCCTCCCCTCTGCTATACACCCTCCCGTGCATCACGGGCTCCTCAGTTTTGGTGCAAAAGCAAGAAGGAGGAAACTTATAAATTGGTCTAAGGTAAATTCAATCCGAAGGATGTTCGGAGAACTGAAACCATGACCAAGAACAATTCAATCTGAACAACATGTGTACACAAGAAATAATAGCCCGAAGGGAACAGGGGCGGGTGCTGGGTCTCCCAATTGGAGCTAGAAGAAAAGGAATTTACGGTAAGTAAACAAAATTCCCTTCTTCTTTGTCGCTCCTAATTGGGAGACCCAGACAATTGGGACGTCCAAAAGCAGTCCCTGGGTGGGTAAAAGAATACCTCGGTAAAGAAGGGAATTTTGTTTACTTACCGTAAATTCCTTTTCTTCTAGCTCCAATTGGGAGACCCAGACAATTGGGTGTATAGCTACTGCCTCCGGAGGCCGCACAAAGTACTACACTTAAAAGTGTAAGGCCCCTCCCCTTCTGGCTATACACCCCCCCGTGGGAGCACGGGTCCTTCAGTTTTAGTGCAAAAGCAAGAAGGAGGAAAGCCAATAACTGTTTCAAAAACAAATTCAATCCGATAAACAATATCGGAGAACGTAAGTTATTAACATGAACAACATGTGCACCCGAAAAACAAATACCCCCAGAAAAACAGGGCGGGTGCTGGGTCTCCCAATTGGAGCTAGAAGAAAAGGAATTTACGGTAAGTAACAAAATTCCCTTCTTCTTTTTCGCTCCTAATTGGGAGACCCAGACAATTGGGACGTCCAAAAGCAGTCCCTGGGTGGGTAAAATAATACCTCGCGATCGGGCTGTCAGGCAGCCCTTCCTTACAGGTGGGCCACCGCCGCCTGCAGGACTTGTCTACCTAGGCTGGCATCTGCCGAAGCGTAGGTATGCACCTGATAATGCTTGGTGAAAGTGTGCAGACTCGACCAGGTAGCCGCCTGGCACACCTGCTGAGCCGTAGCCTGATGCCGTAATGCCCAGGACGCACCCACGGCTCTGGTAGAATGGGCCTTCAGTCCAGAAGGAGTCGGAAGCCCAGCAGAACGGTAGGCGTGTAGAATTGGTTCCTTGATCCACCGCGCAAGGGTGGATTTGGAAGCTTGCGACCCTTTATGCTGACCAGCGACCAGGATAAAGAGTGCATCCGAACGGCGCAGAGACGCCGTGCGGGAAATGTAGATCCTGAGTGCTCTCACCAGGTCCAACAGATGTAAACCCTTTTCAAATTGGTGAACTGGATGCGGACACAAAGATGGTAAAGTGATATCCTGATTGAGATGAAAGGAAGATACCACCTTGGGAAGAAACTCTGGAATTGGACGCAGTACTACCTTGTCTTGGTGAAACACCAGGAAGGGCGATTTGCAAGATAACGCCGCCAGCTCTGACACTCTCCGAAGAGACGTGACCGCCACCAGAAAAGCCACTTTCTGTGAAAGCCGAGAAAAGGAAATCTCCTTCATAGGCTCGAAAGGTGGCTTCTGGAGAGCAATCAGAACCTTGTTCAGATCCCAGGGTTCCAATGGCCGCTTGTAAGGGGGAATGATATGACAAACCCCTTGCAGGAACGTGCGTACCTTAGGAAGTCGCGCCAGGCGCTTCTGAAAGAATACGGATAGCGCAGAGACTTGTCCTTTAAGGGAGCTAAGCGACAAACCTTTTTCCAACCCAGACTGCAGGAAGGAAAGAAAAATAGGCAATGCAAATGGCCAGGGAGAAACTCCCTGAGCAGAGCACCAAGATAAGAATATCTTCCACGTTCTGTGGTAGATCTTGGCGGAGGATGGTTTCCTAGCCTGTCTCATGGTGGCAACAACATCATGAGATAAACCTGAGGCCGCTAGGATCCAGGACTCAATGGCCACACAGTCAGGTTCAGGGCCGCAGAATTCAGATGGAAAAACGGCCCTTGAGACAGCAAGTCTGGACGGCCTGGTAGCGCCCACGGTTGTCCTACCGTGAGATGCCACAGATCCGGGTACCACGACCTCCTTGGCCAGTCTGGAGCGACGAGAATGGCGCAACGGCAGTCGGACCTGATTTTGCGGATCACTCTGGGCAATAATGCCAGAGGTGGGAACACATAAGGTAGTCGGAACTGCGACCAATCCTGAACTAAGGCGTCTGCCGCCAGAGCTCGGTGATCGTGAGACCGTGCCATGAAAACCGGGACCTTGTTGTTGTGCCGTGACGCCATCAGGTCGACGTCCGGCATCCCCCAGCGGCGACAGATCTCCTGAAACACGTCTGGGTGAAGGGACCATTCCCCTGCGTCCATGCCCTGGCGACTGAGAAAGTCTGCTTCCCAGTTTTCCACGCCTGGGATGTGAACTGCGGATATGGTGGATGCTGTGTTTTCCACCCACGTCAGAATCCGCCGGACTTCTTGAAAGGCTTGTCGACTGCGTGTTCCCCCTTGGTGGTTGATGTACGCCACCGCTGTGGAATTGTCCGACTGAATCCGGATCTGCTTGCCCTCCAGCCACTGTTGGAAGGCTCGCAGAGCAAGATAGACTGCTCTGATTTCCAGAACATTGATCTGAAGGGTGGACTCTCTCTGAGTCCACGTACCCTGAGCCCTGTGGTGAAGAAACACTGCTCCCCACCCTGATAGGCTCGCATCTGTCGTGACCACCGCCCAGGATGGGGGTAGGAACGACTTTCCTTTTGACAATGAGGTGGGAAGAAGCCACCATCGGAGAGAGTCCTTGGTTGCCTGAGAGAGGGAGACATCCCTGTCGAGTGACGTCGACTTCCCGTCCCATTGGCGGAGAATGTCCCATTGTAGAGGGCGCAGATGAAACTGCGCGAAAGGGACTGCTTCCATTGCTGCCACCATCTTCCCTAGGAAATGCATGAGGCGCCTCAATGAGTGGGACTGGTTCTGCAGGAGAGATTGCACCCCGTCTGCAGAGAGCACTGCTTGTCCAGTGGAAGCTTCACTATCGCTGAGAGAGTATGAAACTCCATGCCAAGATATGTTAGTGATTGGGTCGGGGTTAGATTTGACTTTGAAAAGTTGATAATCCACCCGAAACTCTGGAGAGTTTTCAGTGCCACGTTCAGACTGTGTTGGCATGCCTCTTGAGAGGGTGCCTTTATAAGTAGATCGTCCAAATACGGGATCACGGAGTGACCCTGCGAGTGCAGGACAGCTACTACTGCTGCCATGACCTTGGTGAAGACCCGAGGGGCTGTTGCCAGCCCGAAAGGTAACGCTACGAACTGCAGGTGTTCGCTTTCTAGAACGAAGCGTAGAAAACGCTGATGCTCTGGCACAATCGGCACGTGAAGATAAGCATCCTTGATGTCTATTGATGCTAAGAAATCTCCTTGAGACATTGAGGCTATGACGGAGCGGAGAGATTCCATCCGGAACCTCCTGGTTTTTACGTGTTTGTTGAGCAATTTTAGATCCAGGACGGGCCGAAAGGACCCGTCCTTCTTTGGCACCACAAACAGATTGGAGTAAAAACCGTGACCTTGTTCCTGAAGAGGAACGGAAGTCACCACTCTTTCCGCCTTTAGAGCGGCCACCGCCTGCAGCAGAGCATCGGCTCGGTCGGGCGGTGGGGAAGTTCTGAAGAAACGAGTTGGAGGACGAGAGCTGAACTCTATCCTGTACCCGTGAGACAGAATGTCCCTCACCCAACGGTCTTTGACCTGTGACAGCCAAATGCCGCCAAAGCGGGAGAGCCTGCCACCGACCGAGGATGCGGAGAGAGGAGGCTGAGAGTCATGAGGAAGCCGTCTTGGTAACGGTTCTTCCTGCTGTCTTTTTTGGGCGTGACTGCGTCCACCAAGAATCTGAACCTCTCTGATCCTTTTGAGTCCTTTTGGACGAGGAGAATTGGGACCTGCCTGAGCCTCGAAAGGACCGAAAACCAGACTGACCCCTCCTTTGTTGGGGCTTGTTTTGTCTGTGTTGAGGTAAGGATGAGTCCTTACCCTTGGAGTGTTTAATGATTTCATCCAAACGCTCCCCAAACAATCGGTCACGAGAAAAAGGCAAACTGGTTAAGCACTTCTTGGAAGCAGAATCTGCTTTCCATTCTCTCAACCACAGGGCCCTGCGCAAAACCACGGAGTTGGCTGACGCCACGGCCGTACGGCTCGTAGAGTCCAGGACAGCATTAATCGCGTAAGACGCGAATGCAGACATTTGAGAGGTCAATGGTGCCACCTGCGGGGCAGATGTACGTGTGACCGAGTCGACTTGTATAAGCCCAGCTGAAATGGCTTGGAGTGCCCATACGGCTGCGAAAGCTGGCGCCAACGACGCTCCAATAGCTTCATAGATGGATTTCAGCCAGAGCTCCATCTGCCTGTCAGTGGCATCTTTAAGTGCCGCTCCATCTTCTACTGCAACTAAGGATCTAGCTGCAAGCCTGGAGATTGGAGGGTCCACCTTGGGACACTGGGTCCAACCCTTGACCACGTCAGGGGGAAAAGGATAGCGTGTATCTTTAAGCCGTTTAGAAAACCGCTTCTCAGGATAAGCGTGGTGTTTCTGGATTGCATCTCTAAAGTCAGCGTGGTCCAGAAAAGTGCTTAATTTACGCTTGGGGTATCTGAAATGGAATTTCTCCTGCTGTGAAGCTGCCTCCTCCTCAGTAGGAGCTGGCGGAGAAATATCTAACATCCTATTGATGGACGCTATAAGATCATTCACTATGGCGTCACCATCCGGTGTATCCAGATTGAGAGCGGACCCAGGATCAGAATCTTGATCAGTTACATCCGCCTCATCACCCATAGATTCGTCCCGCTGGGATCCTGACCAGTGAGACGAAGTTGAGGGCCCCTCATAACGAGCCCGCTTAGGTTGTCTGGGACTGTTGTCTGAGTCAGAATCGTCACCCTGGGGTGCATGTGACACCCCCGGAGCTTGGAAGTGTTCCAGCTGAGGGGGACCAGGGAGCAATGATGCCACAGTGTCCATGGTCTGAGTTACTGGTCTAGACTGCAATGTTTCAAGAATCTTTGACATGGTCATAGACAATCTGTCAGCAAAAGCTGCAAACTCCGTTCCTGTCACCTGGACAGCATTCACAGGTGGTTCTCCCTGGGTCACGTCCAGCAGAGGCCCCGGCTGTGCAAGTTGCACAGGGGCCGAGCACTGCACACAATGGGGGTCAGTGGAACCTGCCGGTAGAGCAGCCGCACATGCGGTACAGGCAGCATATAATGTCTGTGCCTTGGCACCCTTGCGTTTAGCGGACGACATGCTGTTGCCTCCTTGTAATCTAGGAGGGTATATAGCCGAGAATCACCAGCGACCGTACAGTACAAAGTATTTGCAAACACAAAATACTCAGTATACAAATGGCACAAGTGGGGGTGAGCCCTTGAGGGCTGCTTACCGCCCGCTGAACAGCGGGTATGAGGCCGTAGAATCCCGTGTCTGGGTCTCCCCGTCTCCCCTCTGCAGCTCAGCGTGCAGGCAGGAATGGCTGCCGGCGTTCTGTGAAGAGGGGCGGACCGTGGGCGTGCCACAAACAAAGAGCGGGAAACTGCGTCCTACTGTGCCTGGTGTGAGGGCTGGAGTATGTAAAAAAGACTCCAGCCCTCAGCGCTGATGCTCTGTACAGCGTCCCGCCCTCCTCCTGACTGGCAGGTGCGGAGGCGGGAACGAACGAACTAGGCCGCAAAAGCCGGGGACTGTAGTAATAAGCGCGGCCGTGATATATGCACGGCCAGCGCGGAAGTCCCCGGCGCACCACAAGTCCCAGCCGCGTCGCAGTCCCAGCGGCCGGCGCGACCGTTCTCCCCGAGTCTACCCACTCAGCTAAGCTGAAGTGAGGAAATGGCACAAGCGCAGCAGCGCTGATGTCCCCGGCGCACTAACACACCCAGCAATGCTGCGGTGTGCGCGCGTATGCACGGGGACACAGAGTACCTTGACGGAGCAGGGCCATGTCCCTGACGATACTCAGCTCCAAATCCAGCGGCTTCTCCAGGGGCTGCGGATGGAGCACGGTCTCTGTGCCTGGAGACCGGTAAAATCCCACTTCGCCCAGAGCCCTAATGGGGATGGGGAAGGAATCAGCATGTGGGCTCCAGCCTCCGTACCCGCAATGGGTACCTCAACCTTAACAAGCACCACCGACAGAAAGTGGGGTGAGAAGGGAGCATGCTGGGGACCCTTGTATGTGTCCTCTTTTCTTCCATCCGACATAGTCAGCAGCTGCTGCTGACTAAACAGTGGAGCTATGCGTGCGTGTCTGACCTCCTTCGCACAAAGCAAAAAACTAAAGGACCCGTGCTCCCACGGGGGGGTGTATAGCCAGAAGGGGAGGGGCCTTACACTTTTAAGTGTAGTACTTTGTGCGGCCTCCGGAGGCAGTAGCTATACACCCAATTGTCTGGGTCTCCCAATTAGGAGCGAAAAAGAAAGAGCCGTAAAACGGCTCCTTCCTACAGGTGGACAACCGCCGCCTGAAGGACTCGCCTACCTAAGCTGGCATCTGCCGAGCGTAGGTATGCACTAGATAGTGCTCCGTGAAGGCGTGCAGACTCAACCAGGTAGTCGCCTGACACACCTGCTGAGCCGTAGCCTGGTGCAGTAACGCCCAGGACGCACCCACAGCTCTGGCAGAATGGGCCTTCAGCCTTGAAGGAACCGGAAGCCCAGCAGAACGGTAGGCTTCAGAATTGATTCCTTGATCCACCGAGCCAAGTTGACTTGGGAGCTTGCGACCCTTTACGCTGGCCAGCGACAAGGACAAAGAGCGCATCAGAGCGGCGCAGGGGCGCCGTACGAGAAATGTAGAGTCTGAGTGCTCTCACCAGACCTAACAAGTGCAAATCCTTTTCACATTGGTGAACCGGATGAGAACAAAAAGAAGGTAAGAAGATATCCTGATTGAGATGAACAGAGGATACCACCTTCGGGAGAAATTCCGGAACCGGACGCAGAACCACCTTGTCCTGGTGAAACACCAGGAAGGGGGGCTTTGCATGACAGCGCTGCTATGTCAGACACTCTGCGGAGTGACGTGACTGCCACTAGGAAGACCACCTTCTGCGAAGTCGTGGAAAAGAATATCAATCATTGGCTCGAAGGGTGGTTTCTGAAGAGCCGGTATCACCCTGTTCCGATCCCAGGGTTCTAGCCGACGCTTGTAAGGAGGGACTATGTGGCAAACCCCCTGCAGGAACATGCGTACCTGAGGGAGTTTGGCTAGACGCTTTTGGACACAACACAGAAAGCGCCGAAACTTGTCCCTTGAGGGAACCGAGAGACAACCCCTTTTCCATTCCGGATTGAAGGAAGGACAGAAAGTGGGCAAGGCGAATGGCCAGAGAGTAAAACTCTGATCAGAGCACCAGGATAAGAAGATCTTCCACGTCCTGTGGTAGATCTTGGCGGACGCTGGTTTCCTGGCTTGTCTCATAGCGGCAATGACCTCTTGAGATAACCCTGAAGACGCTAGGATCCAGGACTCAATGTCTACGCAGTCAGGTTGAGGCTAATGCGTCTGCCGCCAGACCTCTGTGATCTTGAGAACGTGCCATGAATGCCGGGACCTTGTTGTTGTGCCGGGACGCCAATAGGTCGACGTCCGGCTTCCCCCAGCGGCAACAAATCTCTTGAAACACGTCCGGTCGAAGAGACCATTCCCCTGCGTCCATGCCCTGGCGACTGAGAAAGTCTGCTTCCCAGTTTTCTACGCCCGGGATGTGAACTGCGGAGATGGTGGAGGCTGTGGCTTCCACCCACAGCAGAATCCGCCGGACTTGCTGGAAGGCTTGCCGACTGGTTGTGCCGCCTTGGTGGTTGATGTATGCCACCGCCGTGGCGTTGTCCGACTGAATTCGGATCTGCCTGCCTTCCAGCCATGGCTGGAACGCTTTTAGGGCTAGAACACTGCCCTTACCTCCAGAACATTGATCTGGAGGGAGGACTCTGCTGAGTCCATGTACCCTGAGCCCTGTGGCGGAGGAAGACTCCCTGACAGACTCGCGTCCGCCGTGACCACAGCCCAGGATGTGGGCAGGAAGGATTTTTCCTTCGACAAGAGTGGGAAGAAGCCACCACTGAAGGGAGGCCATGGCTGCCCGAGAAGGAGCAACGTTCTTGTCGAGGGACGTCGATTTGCTGTCCCATTTGCGGAGACAGTCCCAATAAAGTGGGCGCAGATGAATCTGCGCAAACGGAGCTGCCTCCATTGCTGCCACCAACTTCTCTAGGAAGTGCCTGAGGCGCCTCAAAGGGTGTGACTGGGCTCGAAGGAACGATTGCACCCCTGTCTGTAGTGAACGCTGTTTGTCCAGCGGAAGCTTCACTATCGCTGAGAGAGTATGAAACACCCTGCCGAGATATGTCAGTGATTGGGCCGGTGTCAATTTTGACTTTAGGAAAAATTGATGAACCACCCGAATCTCTGGAGAGTCTCTAGGGCAATGTTCAGGCTGTGTTGGCATGCCACCCGATAGGGGGCCTTGACCAGCAGATTGCCTGAGAGAGTAGGACCGCTACCACCGTTGTCATGACCTTGGTGAAGGCCCGTAGGGCTGTCACCAGGCCGGCAGTTAGTGCCACGAACTGAAAGTGTTCGTTCCCTATGGCGAAGCGCAGGAAGCGCTGATATTCTGGTACAATCGGCACGTGGAGATAAACATCCCTGATGTCGATTGATGCTAGGAAGCCTCCTTGGGCCATCAAAGGCGATGGCAAGCGGAGAGATTCCATCCGGAACCGTCAGGTTCTCTGTCCGTTGAGCAGTGTGAAGTCCAGAACAGGGCGGAGTGATCCGTCCTATCTGGTACCACGAACAAGCTGGAGTAAAAAGCCGCGACTACGTTCTTGAATGGGAACGAGGATCGCAACTCCTCCTGCCTTCGGAGTGTTCACCGCCTGGAAACGTGCATCGGCTCGTTCGGGGGACGGAGATGCTCTGAAGCAACGAGTCGGAGGACGAGAACTGAGCTCTATCCTGTGACCGTAAGACAGAATGTCTCCCCTGACCTGGACCACCATGCAGAAAAGGTTCTCTGTGCACGGCGGTGGATGAAAATACCACCGCCTGAGACGTCAAAGACGCTATTGCGAAGCACAGGATGACCGCATTGATCTGAGCAGAGCAGCTGAAATAGCCTGGAGTGCCCACCCCTGAAAAGGCTGGGGCAACGGACGCGCCTATGGCTTCATAGATGGATCTCATTAGGAATTCTATCTGTCTGTCCGTGGCATTCTTGAGCGTGGGCCCGCCAGCCCCTGCTACTACAGATCTAGCCGCCGGTCAAGAGACTGGAGGGCACTTTATGACACTGAGGCCAAACCTGAACAACGTCAGAGGGGAAGGGACAACGTGTGTTATAAGGCGTTCTGTGCTTCTGGACAGTATCTGTGAAGCCTTGAGAGCCACGTCCGGACAGAGTCCTGGGTTGCGACCTCCGCCCCATCCTCTAGAGGGTCCTCAAGCTGAGACCCTTGAAGAAGTCGGAGAAGATTCCAAGCAAGGCTGCTTAGCCGGACTGGGACTGCGGTTCGTGCTGGAGTTCACCACGTAAAAACTAGAGGCCACCCCAGGAACACGCTTCGTCGCAGACCGATAGAGGCCTGGGGCGATCCCACAGTGCCCGGGGCCTGTGTAAGGGGCCGGGCTGGACTGCAAACTCCTAGTCTCTTAGCCGACCATTTGTCCATAGCCTGAGACATGGATAGTGAAAATGACCCAGAGAGTTTCTCAGCAAGCTGTAACTCTGTCCCTGCCGCCTGGACAGGGAACGCCGGCGAAGCTCCACAGTGCCCCCGACACCGGCTGAGCGAGAGCCACATGGCCCGAGCAATGTTCACAGTGATCACTGAGGATACATATGTACCGCCGAACTGTGAAACTGCATACAAACATTATATATATCCATATATACAGTGCATCACATATACAGTTCATCACTCTAGGGGGCCCAGCATCGAGAAGAAGCCCCCTGGTGTACCGACCCTGAAGCATGAAAACATGGCTGTCGGCGTACAGTGGATGGGATAGCCGTGGGCGTAACCCCAAAAGTGCGGGAATCTGGTGCCCTGAGTGAAACGTGAGGGAGGCGGAGGACAGCCAAGTGTGCTCCAGCCGTCACTGCTAGCCTCCGACTGACCGTCCCGCCCTTCCCCCTGACTGGCAGGGCCAGGGGCGGGAGTTTAAGGCGCTAGGCCGCAAAAGCCGGGAGCTAAAGTTACAGACCGCGGCCGGCAAGCAGGCGCGGTAGTCGCCAAGTCTGAGGCGAAGGTGCTCTCTGCACCGTCCCCAAGGGGACACTGAGTACCTTGCGGGGATCAGTGCCGTAGCGTGAATAGTGAGGGGGGCGGAGGACAGCGAAGTGTGCTCCGGCCCTCACTGTCGGCGTCAGCCCGACTGTCCCGCCCTTCCCCCTGACTGGCAGGTCCGGGGGCGGTAATGATTGAACAGTGCCCGGGAGGACTGTAAGGCTTCTCCTGGAGTAGCCTAAATTCAACAGTGCGACCATACATGTATAACCTAGAAGCATATATATATAGATATGTGTGATCACCAGAATCCTGCCTGGGCCTCCCTGGTGTCTCTCCTCTCCAGCGTCAGAAGTGCTGACAGTAATGGCTGCCGGCGTTCTGTGGGGAGGAGGGAGCCGTGGGCGTGCCCTAGAAAGTGCGGGAATCCAGTGCCCCACTGTGCTGAGTGAGGGGGGAGGAGGATACAGAGTATGCTCCAGCCCTCAGCGCTGACGTCCTGTGCAGCGTCCCGCCCTTCCCCTGACTGGCAGGCCTGTGGGCGGGAATATGCGATACTAGGCCGCAAAAGCCGGGGACTAAATTTATAAGCGCGGCCCGCAAATAAGCGCGGCCGGCGCGGTAGTCCCCGGCGCACTAACACACCCAGCAGTGCTGCAGTGTATATGGCACCAGCGCTCCATGCGCGGTCCCCACGGGGACACAGAGTACCTCACAGCGCGGCCGGCGCGGTGGTCCCCCGGCGCACTAACACACCCAGCAGTGCTGCAGTGTATATGGCACCAGCGCTCCATGCGCGGTCCCCACGGGGACACAGAGTACCTCACAGTAGCAGGGCCTTGTCCCTGACGATACCCGGCTCCTGTCCAGCAGATTCCCCAGGGGCTGTGGATGGAGCACGGTCCCCTGTGCCTGGAGACCGATTAGGATCCCACTTCACCCAGAGCCCTAAAGGGATGGGGAAGGAAAACAGCATGTGGGCTCCAGCCTCTGTACCCGCAATGGGTACCTCAACCTTAACAACACCGCCGACCAGAGTGGGGTGAGAAGGGAGCATGCCGGGGGCCCTGTTATGGGCCCTCTTTTCTTCCATCCGACAGTCAGCAGCTGCTGCTGACTAAGATGTGGAGCTATGCGTGCATGTCTGACCTCCTTCGCACAAAGCATAAAAACTGAGGAGCCCGTGATGCACGGGAGGGTGTATAGCAGAGGGGAGGGGTTTACACTTTTAAGTGTAATACTTTGTGTGGCCTCCGGAGGCAGTAGCTATACACCCCAATTGTCTGGGTCTCCCAATGGAGCGACAAAGAAATATAGTATGTATATCAAAGGTCATGAAGGGGTTGAGATTAGAGTTGAACGAGTACCTGACTATTCATACTCGCAACGGGCACTGTCTAATACTCGCGTATTCGTTCCGAATAGCGTGTGCAATGCAAGTCAACGGGGAAAAACTCGCAATGTAACGAGTAACCCGAATTCCGCACTATTCGCTACTTGCACGATCAGTACGGCATTCGGGTTACTCGTTACTTTGTGAGTTTTTCCCCATTTACTTGTGTAGCGCACGATATTCAAAATGAACACACGAGTATTAGACAGTGCTCGGTATGAGTATCGCGAGTACGAATAGTTACATACTCGCTCAACTCTAGTTGATATCAGTGGTGGTCTGACCTCTTGGATCACCACCGATGCAAAAAATGAATGGTCGCATGGCTGATTTTCCTGCACTGCACCAGCGCTGTGGTCTCTTCATTCTCAGGATCAGAGGCCAGACCCCCGATCATGATTATATATATAATCTCTCTCTCATATATGTATCTATATATGTATGTATGTATCTATATCTATATATATATCTATACATATATCTATGGATATCTATAGATACATATATAATATATATCTATATAGATACATATATGAGATTTTTATATATATATATATATATATATATATATATATATATATATATATATATAATCTTGACTTTAATACAAATATAATGATGGATTGAACAACTTTCTTTGCTCAATTAATTGACATTTTTCAAGACCTCTGCTTGCAGGCAGTGAACAACAAGCCTTGAACCCCAAAGAGATCTCAATTTTTCACAGCAGATGGTTTGCTGCAATGTATCCAGACAAGACAATCACATCTGATTTACTCAGATACCGACCTGATACATTGTAGCAAAGCACCAGGACAGGAAAGATAGGTTGTAAAGATTTTACAAGAAAAGAAAAACATGAATATTGCCAAACACAGCGCCACCCTTGTCCGGAGGTTGTGACTGGTAGTGCAGCTCAGCTCCATTGACCTGACTGGGGCTGAGCTGCAATACACCATATACAGAGACAGAGGTAGGGCTATAGCTGTCTAATTCCAGACATCCCCTTTAAGCTTTATGCTCACATATAGTGCTGACGTGACGACACTCACCTGTTTTCTCTCCACAAGTGCATTTGTTAACTGATGGCAAAGACCAGCGACTATAAAGGGGAAGAGAAGAAGGAGAGTCAGCGTCTGCCGTGTGCAGGGATCCGGCCCTCGCCCGGGCACAATACTCACAGGTGTCTGTGGCGTATCTAATGTGCTCCCCGTTACAGGTGCTGATGAAGAGCTGGACTTGGGAAAATAAAGTCTCGAAATCAGGAATACTGGGCATGGAAAACTTCACAAACCTGCGGAGGAAGGATCAGAGGTGCCGTCACAGCAGCAAAAAGGACTATAAGGCTATGTGCGCACGTTGCGTTCTATTACGCAGCGTGAACGTCACTGCATGTGCGTCTCAAAACGCAGATGAAAAGCTGCGTTCTGAGACGCATTCTAACTGCAGAATTCATGCGTTCTGGATTCGTTCGGCTCTGCTGCATCCCCATAGACTTGCAGCAGAGCCGAGTGGGACCGCACTGTCAAAAAGAGCATGACTGGCTGCGAGACAGAGCCACACGATCAGAATGAACTCGGATGAACTTCACCCAACTTCAATGTGATTGCGCGGCTCTGTGCGTGTGCCGCGGTTTGCTTTGTGATCACAGGTGAAGGACTCACCAGAGACCGCAAATCTCCTGAGTGACTGACTTGAGCCGCGCGATCAGCGGTGCCGTCACTCAGGTTACCCGCGGCCATCTCGAGTCTTCCACCCGAGACCTGTGGCCACGTGTAACCTGAGTGATGTCTCCGCTGACAGTGCGACTCACTTCAGTTGCTGTGTGGAGCTGATAGAGAGCGCTCGTGTTGTACGGCCACTCCTGTCCGCTTCATGTAACAGAGCTGGATGCGTCGCAGGACCTCGTGTGGATTACGCCGGACCTGGAGGGGTATTTGGGGATTAATAAAGTGGTGAAAGAAGGTGTTTTTTTGTCTTTTATTTCAAATAAAGGATTATTTCGGGTGTTTGTGTTTATTTACTTTCACTTACAGGTTAATCATTGGGGGTGTCTTATAGAGGCCTGCCATGATTATCGTAGGACTTAGTAGCAGCTATGGGCTGCCATTAACTCTTTATTACCCAGATTGCCACCGCACCAGGGCAATTCTGGATGAGCCAGGAAGAGTCCCGAGACTGTCGCATTTAATCGATGCGGCAATTCCGGGCAGCTGCTGGCTGATATTTTTAGGTTGGGGGGCTCCCCATAATGTGGGGCTCCCCATCCTGAGAATACCAGCCTTCAGCCGTGTGGCTTTATCTTGGCTGGTATTAAAATTGGGGGGGGACCGCATGCTGTTTTTTTAATTATTTATATTACTGCACTACATAGACCTGCCCACGGGTGTCTGTGATTGGTTGCAGTGAGACAGCTGTCACTCAGCGTGGGGGCGCGTCTGACTGCAACTAATCATAGGCGCCAATGGGCGGGGGAAGCAGGGAATACGAGATGGAATAATGAGCGGCCGGCATTTTCAAAAGCAGGAGAAGCCGCCGGAGCAGTGTGACAGCCGTGCAGCGCCACGCTAGACCGACATTGCAACCAAAACGCACAAAAGAAGTGACATGGTGCTTTTTAGGACGCAGCGTCTTGGCAGCAGCCGAAACGCTGCGTTCTAAAACGCAACGTGGGGATGGAATTTGCACAATCTTCATAGACTGTGCTGGGGACACAGGACGCATGCAGTTACGCTGCAGTGCAATACGCAGCGTAACTGCATGCAAATACGCAACGTGGGCACATAGCCTAAGTTTCCCTATATAAGCTATACAAGGAGGAGCAGGCGCCAGTACAAACACAAGGCAATCCCGGCTCCGGATTTCTAAAGCTAAAAGTCCACACTCACAGAACAGCGAGGACCCCCAGGGAGTGATCCTGGACATCGAGGGCCCCCAGCACTGTATCCAGGTGGGAGAGATTCTTCGCCAGCAGCTCGCCACTCTTATTGATGAGCTCACACAGCTGGGTCATTTGTCCTGCAACACAGAGCGGAGGAGAATATACATCATAGACAATATATGGTGCCAGAGAGGGGGAACTGTGCATCACCTGACAGCCGCCTGTGTATGAGAGAGGGGGAACTGTGCATCACCTGACAGCCGCCTGTGTATGAGAGAGGGGGAACTGTGCATCACCTGACAGCCGCCTGTGTATGAGAGAGGGGGAACTGTGCATCACCTGACAGCCTCCTGTGTATGAGAGGGGGAACTGTGCATCACCTGACAGCCGCCTGTGTATGAGAGAGGGGGAACTGTGCATCACCTGACACCCCCTGTGTATGAGAGAGGGGGAACTGTGCATCACCTGACAGCCGCCTGTGTATGAGAGAGAGGGAACTGTGCATCACCTGACAGCCGCCTGTGTATGAGAGAGGGGGAACTGTGCATCACCTGACAGCCCCTGTGTATGAGAGAGGGGGAACTGTGCATCACCTGACAGCCCCTGTGTATGAGAGAGGGGGAACTGTGCATCACCTGACAGCCGCCTGTGTATGAGAGAGGGGGAACTGTGCATCACCTGACAGCCCCCTGTGTATGAGAGAGGGGGAACTGTGCATCACCTGACAGCCCCTGTGTATGAGAGAGGGGGAACTGTGCATCACCTGACAGCCCCCTGTGTATGAGAGAGGGGGAACTGTGCATCACCTGACAGCCCCCTGTGTATGAGAGAGGGGGAACTGTGCATCACCTGACAGCCCCTGTGTATGAGAGAGGGGGAACTGTGCATCACCTGACAGCCGCCTGTGTATGAGAGAGGGGGAACTGTGCATCACCTGACAGCCGCCTGTGTATGAGAGAGGGGGAACTGTGCATCACCTGACAGCCGCCTGTGTATGAGAGAGGGGGAACTGTGCATCACCTGACAGCCGCTTGTGCATGAGAGAGGGGGAACTGTGCATCACCTGACAGCCTCCTGTGTATTAGAGAGGGGGAACTGTGCATCACCTGACAGCCGCCTGTGCATGAGAGAGGGGGAACTGTGCATCACCTGACAGCCGCCTGTGCATGAGAGAGGGGGAACTGTGCATCACCTGACAGCCGCCTGTGTATGAGAGAGGGGGAACTGTGCATCACCTGACAGCCGCCTGCGTATGAGAGAGGGGGAACTGTGCATCACCTGACAGCCCCCTGCGTATGAGGTAGAGACCAGCCATCACCTGACAGCCTCCTGTGTATGAGGTAGAGGAGACCGGCCATCACCTGACAGCCCCCTGTGTATGAGATAGAGGAAACCGGGCATCACCTGACAGCCTCCTGTGTATGAGGTAGAGGAGACCAGCCATCACCTGACAGCCTCCTGTGTATGAGGTGGAGGAGACCGGCCATCACCTGACAGCCCCCTGTGTATGAGGTGGAGGAGACCGGCCATCACCTGACAGCCCCCTGTGTATGAGGTAGAGGAGACCGGCCATCACCTGACAGCCCCCTGTTTATGAGGTGGAGGAGACCGGCCATCACCTGACAGCCCCCTGTGTATGAGGTGGAGGAGACCGGCCATCACCTGACAGCCCCCTGTGTATGAGGTGGAGGAGACCGGCCATCACCTGACAGCCCCCTGTGTATGAGGTGGAGGAGACCGGCCATCACCTGACAGCCCCCTGTGTATGAGGTGGAGGAGACCGGCCATCACCTGACAGCCGCCTGTGTATGAGAGAGGGGGAACTGTGCATCACCTGACAGCCGCCTGTGTATGAGAGAGGGGGAACTGTGCATCACCTGACAGCCGCCTGCGTATGAGAGAGGGGGAACTGTGCATCA
Source organism: Anomaloglossus baeobatrachus (assembly GCF_048569485.1). NCBI lineage: Eukaryota > Metazoa > Chordata > Amphibia > Anura > Aromobatidae > Anomaloglossus > Anomaloglossus baeobatrachus. The sequence continues at coordinate 290,021,945 of NC_134359.1, read as the reverse complement.
CCTGACAGCCCCCTGCGTATGAGGTAGAGACCAGCCATCACCTGACAGCCTCCTGTGTATGAGGTAGAGGAGACCGGCCATCACCTGACAGCCCCCTGTGTATGAGATAGAGGAAACCGGGCATCACCTGACAGCCTCCTGTGTATGAGGTAGAGGAGACCAGCCATCACCTGACAGCCTCCTGTGTATGAGGTGGAGGAGACCGGCCATCACCTGACAGCCCCCTGTGTATGAGGTAGAGGAGACCGGCCATCACCTGACAGCCCCCTGTGTATGAGGTGGAGGAGACCGGCCATCACCTGACAGCCCCCTGTGTATGAGGTGGAGGAGACCGGCCATCACCTGACAGCCCCCTGTGTATGAGGTGGAGGAGACCGGCCATCACCTGACAGCCCCCTGTGTATGAGGTGGAGGAGACCGGCCATCACCTGACAGCCCCCTGTGTATGAGGTGGAGGAGACCGGCCATCACCTGACAGCCCCCTGTGTATGAGGTGGAGGAGACCGGCCATCACCTGACAGCCCCCTGTGTATGAGGTGGAGGAGACCGGCCATCACCTGACAGCCCCCTGTGTATGAGGTGGAGGAGACCGGCCATCACCTGACAGCCCCCTGTGTATGAGGTGGAGGAGACCGGCCATCACCTGACAGCCCCCTGTGTATGAGGTGGAGGAGACCGGCCATCACCTGACAGCCACCTGTGTATGAGGTGGAGGAGACCGGCCATCACCTGACAGCCCCCTGTGTATGAGGTGGAGGAGACCGGCCATCACCTGACAGCCCCCTGTGTATGAGGTAGAGGAGACCGGCCATCACCTGACAGCCCCCTGTGTATGAGGTAGAGACCGGCCATCACCTGACAGCCCCCTGTGTATGAGGTAGAGACCGGCCATCACCTGACAGCTCCGTGTATGAGGTAGAGGAGACCGGCCATCACCTGACAGCCCCCTGTGTATGAGGTAGAGACCGGCCATCACCTTACAGCCCCCTGTGTATGAGGTAGAGACCGGCCATCACCTGACAGCCCCCTGTGTATGAGGTAGAGACCGGCCATCTCCTGACAGCCTCCTGTGTATGAGGTAGAGACCGGCCATCACCTGACAGCCTCCTGTGTATGAGGTAGAGACCGGCCATCACCTGACAGCCCCCTGTGTATGAGGTAGAGACCGGCCATCACCTGACAGCCTCCTGTGTATGAGGTAGAGACCGGCCATCACCTGACAGCCCCCTGTGTATGAGATAGAGGAGACCGGCCATCACCTGACAGCCTCCTGTGTATGAGGTAGAGGAGACCGGCCATCTCCTGACAGCCCCCTGTGTATGAGGTAGAGACCGGCCATCTCCTGACAGCCTCCTGTGTATGAGGTAGAGACCGGCCATCACCTGACAGCCTCCTGTGTATGAAGTAGAGGAGACCGGCCATCACCTGACAGCCCCGTGTATGAGGTAGAGACCGGCCATCACCTGACAGCCCCGTGTATGAGGTAGAGACCGGCCATCACCTGACAGCCCCCTGTGTATGAGGTAGAGACCGGCCATCACCTGACAGTCCCCTGTGTATGAGGTAGAGACCGGCCATCTCCTGACAGCCTCCTGTGTATGAGGTAGAGACCGGCCATCTCCTGACAGCCTCCTGTGTATGAGGTAGAGACCGGCCATCACCTGACAGACCCCTGTGTATGAGGTAGAGACCGGCCATCACCTGACAGCCCCCTGTGTATGAGGTGGAGGAGACCGGCCATCACCTGACAGCCCCCTGTGTATGAGGTAGAGACCGGCCATCACCTGACAGCCCCCTGTGTATGAGGTAGAGACCGGCCATCTCCTGACAGCCTCCTGTGTATGAGGTGGAGGAGACCGGCCATCACCTGACAGCCCCCTGTGTATGAGATAGAGGAAACCGGGCATCACCTGACAGCCCCCTGTGTATGAGGTGGAGGAGACCGGCCATCACCTGACAGCCCCCTGTGTATGAGGTAGAGGAGACCGGCCATCACCTGACAGCCCCCTGTGTATGAGGTAGAGACCGGCCATCTCCTGACAGCCTCCTGTGTATGAGGTAGAGACCGGCCATCACCTGACAGCCCCCTGTGTATGAGATAGAGGAAACCGGGCATCTCCTGACAGCCCCCTGTGTATGAGGTAGAGACCGGGCATTCATATGAGCACTGATTGGTTACTACAGATAACTACACCTCCAGCAACCAATCAGCTGCCTTTTCTTCAATTTCTCTGAGAATGAAAGCACTGATCTGATTGGTTACAATGGCTCACTACAGCTCCAGCTGCCTATAGCAACCTATCAGCTTTCAGAAAGCACTGATTTGATTGGCTACCACGGGTTAACACTCTTGCAAGTTGCCGCCGAAGCAACGAATCAGCTTCCAGGTTATTCACCTCAGGCAATGAAAGCAGTAATCTGATTGGTTGATACAAATGTCTACCCCTCCACTTTCCTTTGGCCTTGTTTTTGGTTTCTCGCAGCCTGTCTCCGGCCTGTGCCCCTCTCCCGCACACACCTCCGCGGCCTCCTCCAGCCCGCACCTCCCCGCCCTCCTCACCTTGAGAGGACAGCTGCCTGACGCTGTTAACGAACTGCTCCAGAGCGGACGCCATGGTGCGGGGATGTCTCCCGCCTCCCTCCGCGGAGGAGAGCCGGTGCCGGGAGCCGAGAGAGCAGGAGCGCAGGCCGAGCTCACTCACCTCGCCGAAATCTCGCGAGACTTCCTGGAGCATGCGCCCAGAGGAATCTCGCGAGAACGGCGCGGAGCAGCAGGGGCGGGGCCACGTGACGTCACTGCATGAACTCTCGCGACAAAATCCGACAGAAGGTTAGTGATAGTTGAGTGGTTAACGGGTGCTGCACTGACTGACGGGACTACAAATCCCAGCATGCCCTGACACCTGCAGTACGGACCCTCACTCCTATGTTGTGTTCATCCACATTTAAAGGGATTTGTCATTTTTATGTATTCTTAAAGGGGTGGTCCATCTTTATTCTTGTTTTTATACTTAAATGCATGTAACTGGGGCTAAAAATCATGTTTGTAATTGGGCTGTGGTTACTAATTTGTGTGCTCTGTTGCTGGCTGCGGAATGAGTTAACTGAGGATCCATCAGTGAGCTCCCTGCGCCTGATGGGGCGTTACTGACTCTTTCCTGCCTCTTCATACAGATTTATGAGCACAGATCACATCAAAGCTTTCCGGTTATTTTTCTTTTCCATACTGGTTGAATAATTTAATATTGTCACATATTGGACTTGTCAGCGCTGAATATGCTTATTATTGTTATAGGTTCCAAAAATACCAGGTTTTTATTCCTATATTTTCTTTAACCCCTTACATCATATATTGGCTCCCTGCCTTTGATGTGGGCTTTTTTTTTTTTCTTTAACCCCTTACATCATATTTTGGCTCCCTGTCTTTGATGCAGGCTCTTTTTTTCTTTAACCCCTTACATCATATATCGGCTCCCTGCCTTTGATGCAGGCTTTTTTTCCCTTTAACCCTTACATCATATATTGGCACCCTGCCTTTGATTCAGGCTCTTTTTTCTTTTTTTTAACCCTTACGTCATGTATCGGCTCCCTGCCTTTGATGCAGACTTTTTTCTTTTCTTTACATCATATACTGGCTCCCTGCCTTTGATTCAGGCTCTTATTTTCTTTTCTTTAACCCCTTCCAAAATATATCAGCTCCCTGCCTTTGATGCAGGTTTTTTTCTTTTCTTTAACCCCTTACATCATACATCAGCTCCCTGCCTTTGATACAGGCTCTTTTTTCTTTTCTTTAACCCCTTACATTGTATATCAGTTCCCTACCTTTTGATTCAGGCTTTTTGTTTTTTTCTTTTCTTTAACCCCTTACATCATATATCAGCTCCCTGCCTTTGATGTAGGCTCTTATTTTTCATTAACCCCTTACATCATACATCAGCTCCCTGCCTTTGATACAGGCTCTTTTTTCTTTTCTTTAACCCCTTACATCATATATTGGCTCCCTGCCTTTGATGTGGGCTTTTTTTTTTTCTTTAACCCCTTACATCATATATCGGCTCCCTGCCTTTGATGCAGGCTTTTTTCTTTCCTTTAACCCCTTACATCATATTTTGGCTCCCTGCCTTTGATGCAGGCTCTTTTTTTCTTTAACCCCTTACATCATATATCGGCTCCCTGCCTTTGATGCAGGCTTTTTTCTTTACTTTAACCCTTTACATCATATATTGGCTCCCTGCCTTTGATGTGGGCTTTTTTTTTTCTTTAACCCCTTACATCATATTTTGGCTCCCTGTCTTTGATGCAGGCTCTTTTTTTCTTTAACCCCTTACATCATATATTGGCACCCTGCCTTTGATTCAGGCTCTTTTTCCTTTTTTTAACCCTTACGTCATGTATCGGCTCCCTGCCTTTGATGCAGACTTTTTTCTTTTCTTTACATCATATACTGGCTCCCTGCCTTTGATTCAGGCTCTTATTTTCTTTTCTTTAACCCCTTCCAAAATATATCAGCTCCCTGCCTTTGATGCAGGTTTTTTTCTTTTCTTTAACCCCTTACATCATACATCAGCTCCCTGCCTTTGATACAGGCTCTTTTTTCTTTTCTTTAACCCCTTACATCATATATCAGCTCCCTGCCTTTGATGTAGGCTCTTATTTTTCATTAACCCCTTCCATCATATATCAGCTCCCTACCTTTGATGCAGGCTTTTTTCTTTTCTTTAACACCTTACCTCATATATTAGCTCCCTGACTTTGACCGGTTTCAGACGTCCGTGTTTAATCAGGTACAAGTCACACGCATGCTTATGGTCATACATGTGTCACATGTGTGACATCCGTGTATGCATACGTGTGACAGGTACCAGAGAAAACACGAGTCTGTGAAATAAAAAGATTTTCCATATTTACCTGCTTTCTACGGCTCTGCTGCCTCCCGCTCCTGACCCCCGCTCATTATATTCATTGATTATTCACCGCACTCAGGACCTGTAAACCGGAGCAGCGCTGGGGACAGCACCGCGGGGACAGGTGAGTATTCTGCAAGCACATTGACATCCAGGAGGTCATTGGAGTCCCCAATGAACTCTGGTGATCCCCGCGATACCTTCGCTACAGCTTCACGGGTTCATCAGAGTTCATTGGAAACTGTGATGAGTCTGCAATGCTGTCCCCGTGATGTTCCGGCTTCCAAGTTCTCACTACACACACACACACACACACACACACACGTATACACTGAGTATATACACACATAGCAGACACACATGGATACTCCGAGCACATACACACACATAGCGCACATGAAGTCCTAATGTTATCACCAAGCACAAGCAGTCTAAATATTATCACCAAGTACATGTAGTCTAAATATCACCAAGCACAAGAAGTCCAAATTGTGTCACCAAGCATAAACAGTCCTAATATTATCACCAAGCACAAGCAGTCTAAATGTTATCACCAAGCACAAGCAGTCTAAATGTTATCACCAAGCCCAAGCAGTCTAAATGGTATCACCAAGCACAAGCAGACTAAATGGTATCACCAAGCTCAAGCAGTCTAAATGTTATCACCAAGCACAAGCAGTCTAAATGTTATCACCAAGCACAAGCAGTCTAAATGTTATCACCAAGCACAAGCAGTCTAAATATTATCACCAAGCACAAGCAGTCTAAATGTTATCACCAAGCACAAGCAGTCTAAATGGTATCATCAAGCACAAACAGTCTAAATGGTATCACCAAGCACAAGCAGACTAAATGGTATCATCAAGCACAAGCAGTCTAAATGGTATCACCAAGCACAAGCAGACTAAATGGTATCACCAAGCACAAGCAGTCCTAATGTTATCACCAACCACAAGCAGTCTAAATGGTATCATCAAGCACAAGCAGTCCTAATGTTATCACCAAGCACAAGCAGTCTAAATGGTATCACCAAGCACAAGCAGACTAAATGGTATCATCAAGCACAAGCAGTCTAAATGTTATCACCAAGCACAAGCAGACTAAATGGTATCACCAAGCACAAGCAGTCTAAATGGTATCACCAAGCACAAGCAGACTAAATGGTATCATCAAGCACAAACAGTCTAAATGGTATCACCAAGCACAAGCAGTCTAAATGGTATCATCAAGCACAAGCAGTCCTAATGTTATCACCAAGCACAAGCAGTCTAAATGGTATCACCAAGCACAAGCAGACTAAATGGTATCATCAAGCACAAGCAGTCTAAATGTTATCACCAAGCACAAGCAGACTAAATGGCATCACCAAGCACAAGCAGTCTAAATGGTATCATCAAGCACAAGCAGTCTAAATGGTATCACCAAGCACAAGCAGACTAAATGGTATCATCAAGCACAAGCAGTCTAAATGGTATCACCAAGCACAAGCAGACTAAATGGTATCACCAAGCACAAGCAGACTAAATGGTATCACCAAGCACAAGCAGTCTAAATGGTATCACCAAGCACAAGCAGACTAAATGGTATCACCAAGCACAAGCAGTCTAAATGGTATCACCAAGCACAAGCAGACTAAATGGTATCACCAAGCACAAGCAGTCTAAATGGTATCACCAAGCACAAGCAGTCTAAATGGTATCATCAAGCACAAGCAGTCCTAATGTTATCACCAAGCACAAGCAGTCTAAATGTTATCACCAAGCACAAGCAGTCTAAATATTTTCACCAAGCACAAGCAGTCTAAATGTTATCACCAAGCACAAGCAGTCTAAATGTTATCACCAAGCACAAGCAGTCTAATTGGTATCATCAAGCACAAGCAGTCCTAATGTTATCACCAAGCACAAGCAGACTAAATGTTATCACCAAGCACAAGCAGTCTAAATGGTATCACCAAGCACAAGCAGTCTAAATGGTATCACCAAGCACAAGCAGTCCTAATATTATCACCAAGCACAAGCAGTCTAAATGGTATCATCAAGCACAAGCAGTCCTAATGTTATCACCAAGCACAAGCAGTCTAAATGTTATCACCAAGCACAAGCAGTCTAAATATTTTCACCAAGCACAAGCAGTCTAAATATTTTCACCAAGCACAAGCAGTCTAAATGTTATCACCAAGCACAAGCAGTCTAAATATTTTCACCAAGCACAAGCAGTCTAAATGGTGTCACCAAGACCAAGCAGTCTAAATGTTATCACCAAGCACAAGCAGTCTAAATGTTATCACCAAGCACAAGCAGTCTAAATGCTATTATCTCCAAGTACAAGCAGTGCAAATGATATCACCAAAAGATAAAGATAACACGTGCAACATCTAAAGAACTTCAGAATAAGCTGGAAACATCTGGAGTTAGTGTCAACTGGTCGCATACTGAGCAAAACAGCAAAAAAGGGCTCTATGGGTGAGGGTCAAAAGAGGACACCACCTGGGTTAGGGTCAAAAGATAAAGGCATAAAAAAGTGACTAAACAAGGCCAAATGTTACATAGATAAACTACAACCCCTCTAGGAAAATGTTCTATGGGAGGTGAAATGAGACTAGATCTCTGTGGCAGCATACAATAAAATAAAGCCTATATAAAAAAGAGTACATGATACATGGGGAGGAGCCTATAATACCCCCTCCCTTCAGGACACATGGAGTGGAGCCTATAATGCCCCAACTACAGGACACATGGGGTGGAGCCTATAATATCCCCACCTACAGGACACATGGGGTGGAGCCTATAATGCTCCACCTACATGACACATGGGGTGGAGCCTATAGAGAAAATTATTCCTTTCTATTAAGAGGCCAATAATGTTCACAACCACTGTATAATGTTTCATACCATTTTCAAGAACAGCTAAAAAATGAATCCCATCTATCCATCCCTCTATCTATCTATCCCTCTATCTATCTATCCCTCTATCTATCTATCTATCTATCTATCTATCCCTCTATCTATCTATCTATCTATCTATCTATCTATCTGTCTGTCTATCTATCTATCTATCCCTCTATCTATCCATCTATCCCTCTATCTATCTATCTATCCCTCTATCTATCCATCTATCTATCTATCTATCCATCCATCCCTCTATCTATCTATCTATCTATCTATCCCTCTATCTATCTATCTATCTATCTATCTATCTATCTATCTATCCATCCCTCTATCTATCTATCTATCTATCTATCTATCTATCTATCCATCCCTCTATCTATCTATCTATCTATCTATCTATCTATCCCTCTATCTATCTATCTATCTATCTATCTATCCATCCCTCTATCTATCCCTCTATCTATCCATTTATCTATCTATCTATCTATCCATCCCTCCATCTATCTATCTATTTATCTATCCCTCTATCTATCCATCTATCTATCTATCTATCTATCTATCTATCTATCTATCTATCTATCTATCTATCTATCCATCCCTCTATCTATCTATCCATCCCTCTATCTATCTATCTATCTATCTATCCATCCCTCTATCTATCTATCTATCTATCTATCTATCTATCTATCTATCTATCCCTCTATCTATCTATCTATCTATCTATCCCTCTATCTATCTATCTATCTATCCCTCTATCTATCTATCCCTCTATCTATCTATCTATCTATCTATCTATCTATCTATCCCTCTATCTATCTATCTATCTATCCATCCCTCTATCTATCTATCTATCTATCTATCTATCTATCTATCCATCCCTCTATCTATCTATCTATCTATCTATCTATCCCTCTATCTATCTATCTATCTATCTATCCATCCCTCTATCTATCCCTCTATCTATCCATTTATCTATCTATCTATCTATCCATCCCTCCATCTATCTATCTATTTATCTATCCCTCTATCTATCCATCTATCTATCTATCTATCTATCTATCCATCCCTCTATCTATCTATCCATCCCTCTATCTATCTATCTATCTATCCATCCCTCTATCTATCTATCTATCTATCTATCTATCTATCTATCCCTCTATCTATCTATCTATCTATCTATCTATCTATCTATCTATCTATCTATCTATCTATCTATCTATCTATCTATCCCTCTATCTATCTATCTATCTATCTATCTATCTATCCCTCTCTCTATCCCTCTATCTATCTATCCCTCTATCTATCTATCTATCTATCTATCTATCTATCCCTCTATCTATTCTTCTGTCTCTTTATCAAATCAAATCAAATAAGCTTTATTGGCAGGACCAAATACAAATTAGTTTTGCCAAAGCAAGTGTACATTAGGGACTGGGGCTGTGGGGATGGTGGGTGTGGACTGTAGGAAGGATGGATGGGGCACATCCAGGGTGGGGACTGTGGGGGCACTTCTAGGATGGGGGCTATGGAAGTCCATGGCTTATGATGGGGCATATCCAGGGTGGGGACTGTAGTAACGGTGGTTGGGGCATATCCAGGGTGGGGATTGGGGGGCCACATCTGGGATGGGGGGCTATGGAAGTCCATGGCTTATGATGGGGCATATCCAGGGTGGGGATTGGGGGGGCCACATCTGGGATGGGGGGCTATGGAAGTCCATGACTTATCACAGTTCTCTTTCTGGAAGTCTATGACATTCGCTCACATACCGCGCTGCTATCTCCACTGCGCTCTCTTCTTCCCCCAGCAGGATATATATTTTCTCTTCCTCCTTCATGGAGCTGAAATCCAGGAGGAGATGGGAGAGTCTCCTGAAGTGAGTGTCCCTCACTGCTGAGTACTTGGTGCAGTGTAGCAGGAGGTGGGTTTCATCCTCCAGGGCCTCCAGGTCACAGTGTTGGCACAGTCTGTCCTCCCTGGGCTTGTAGCTCTGCTTGTGTCGGCCGGATTCGATGGCTAGACTGTGGGCACTGAGTCTATATCGGCTCAGGGTCCTGCGGTCTCTGGGGTCCGGGATTTTCTCCAGATACGGGGCCAGTCTGTAGTCTCTCTGTAGACTCTGGTACGTGGTCAGTTTCTGTGAGGTGTTGATGTCGGTCCTCCAGTCACTGACATACCTCTCCTGGCCCTCGTCTACCATCTTCCTGATTCTGGTTCTTGTCAGGCTGCTGTGATTGGTTATTTTGTGCAGTTGGGTTTGGGAGAGCTGTGCCAGGGGTCCTGGTTCATCTGGCCCACGTATATGTATCAGAGCTTTGTGGTGATGGGAGCTTGGATTGCTGCTCTGTAGGTGAGCCTGAAATGATAGTGACCTCTTCAGAGCTGCTAGGTGTAGAGGGAATCTGCCCAGCTCGGCTCGACAGGCGCTGTTGGAGGTGCTTCGATGGACCTGGAGAAGGTGCTTACAGAATTCCAGGTGGAATATTTCTGTTGGGCTGCAATCCCACCTTGACCAATCTGGGTAAGTGTGAGGGCCCCAGAGTTCGCTGCCATACAGGAGGATTGGGGCAATGATGGAATCGAAGATTTTTAGCCAGACCCTCACTGGTGGCTTCAGATGATACAATTTCCTTCGGATGGCATAAAAGGTTTTGCAGGCCTTGTTTTTCTCTATGGCTTGTTTGAAGCTCCCTGACTGGTGAATTTCCAGGCCCAAGTAGGTGTATTTGTCTGTTCCTGTTAGAGTGCAGCCGTTTAGGACAAATGAAGGATGCTGGTCAAATCTTCTTTTTCTCTTCTGGAACACCATGATGTTGGTTTTCTTTAGATTGATCGGTAGTGCCCATGTGGAGCTGAATTTCTCCAAGATTTGTAGGTTGTCTTGGAGACCTTTCTCGGTTGGTGACACCAGCAGTAGGTCATCTGCATAGAGCAAGAATTTCACCTGGGCGTCATGGAGTGTGAGACCTGGAGCAGGTGAAGATTCTAGAGCAGTAGCCAGCTCATTGATGTAAATATTGAAGAGCGTTGGACTTAGGCTGCAGCCCTGTCTGACTCCTCGGCTCTGCTGGAAATAGGCCGTTCTTCTACCGTTCACACTCACGCTGCAGAGGTTCTCGGTGTAGGAGCTTTCCCTATATCTATCCATCTATCTATCTATCTATCTATCTATCTATCTATCCATCCATCTATCCCTCTATCTATCTATCTATCTATCTATCTATCCCTCTATCCATCTATCTATCCCTCTATCCATCTATCTATCTATCTATCTATCTATCTATCTATCTATCTATCTATCTATCTATCTATCTATCTATCTATCCCTCTATCCCTGTATCTATCTATCTATCTATCTATCTATCCCTCTATCTATCTATCTATCTATCTATCTATCTATCTATCTATCTATCTATCTATCTATCTATCCCTCTATCTGTCTATCTGTCTATCTATCTATCTATCTATCTATCTATCTATCTATCTATCTATCTATCCCTCTATCTATCTATCTATCTATCTATCTATCTATCTATCTATCTATCCCTCTATCTATCTATCCCTCTATCTATCTATCTATCTATCTATCCCTCTATCTATCTATCCCTCTATCTATCTATCTATCTATCTATCTATCTATCTATCTATCTATCTATCCCTCTATCTATCTATCCCTCTATCTATCTATCTATCTATCTATCTATCCCTCTATCTATCTATCCCTCTATCTATCTATCTATCCCTCTATCTATCCCTCTATCTATCTATCCCTCTATCTATCTATCTATCTATCTATCTATCTATCTATCTATCCCTCTATCTATCCCTCTATCTATCTATCTATCTATCTATCTATCTATCTATCTATCTATCTATCTATCTATCTATCCCTCTATCTATCTATCTATCTATCTATCCCTCTATCTATCTATCTATCCCTCTATCTATCCCTCTATCTATCTATCTATCTATCTATCTATCCCTATATCTATCTATCCCTCTATCTATCTATCCCTCTATCTATCTATCCCTCTATCTATCTATCTATCTATCTATCTATCTATCTATCTATCTATCCCTCTATCTATCTATCCCTCTATCTATCCCTCTATCTATCCCTCTATCTATCTATCTATCTATCTATCTATCTATCCCTCTATCTATCTATCTATCTATCTATCTATCTATCTATCTATCCCTCTATCTATCTATCTATCCCTCTATCTATCTATCTATCCCTCTATCTATCTATCTATCCATCTATCTATCTATCTATCTATCTATCTATCTATCTATCTATCTATCCCTCTATCTATCTATCCCTCTATCTATCTATCCCTCTATCTATCTATCCCTCTATCTATCTATCTATCCCTCTATCTATCCCTATATCTATCTATCTATCTATCTATCTATCCCTCTATCTATCTATCCCTCTATCTATCCCTCTATCTATCTATCTATCCATCTATCTATCTATCTATCTATCTATCTATCTATCCCTCTATCTATCTATCTATCTATCTATCTATCCCTCTATCTATCCCTCTATCTATCTATCTATCTATCTATCTATCCCTCTATCTATCCCTATATCTATCTATCCCTCTATCTATCTATCCCTCTATCTATCTATCCCTCTATCTATCTATCTATCTATCTATCTATCCCTCTATCTATCTATCCCTCTATCTATCTATCCCTCTATCTATCCCTCTATCTATCTATCTATCTATCTATCTATCTATCCCTCTATCTATCCCTCTAGCTATCTATCTATCTATCCCTCTATCTATCCCTCTATCTATCTATCTATCTATCTATCTATCTATCTATCTATCTATCCCTCTATCTATCTATCTATCTATCTATCCCTCTACCTATCCCTCTATCTATCTATCTATCTATCTATCTATCCCTCTATCTATCCCTCTATCTATCCCTCTATCTATCCCTCTATCTATCCCTCTATCTATCCCTCTATCTATCCCTCTATCTATCTATCTATCTATCTATCTATCCCTCTATCTATCCCTCTATCTATCTATCCCTCTATCTATCCCTCTATCTATCTATCTATCCCTCTATCTATCTATCTATCTATCTATCTATCTATCTATCTATCTATCTATCCCTCTATCTATCTATCTATCTATCCCTCTATCTATCCCTCTATCTATCCCTCTATCTATCCCTCTATCTATCCCTCTATCTATCCCTCTATCTATCCCTCTATCTATCTATCTATCTATCTATCCCTCTATCTATCCCTCTATCTATCTATCCCTCTATCTATCCCTCTATCTATCTATCTATCCCTCTATCTATCTATCTATCTATCTATCTATCTATCTATCTATCCCTCTATCTATCTATCTATCTATCTATCTATCTATCTATCCCTCTATCTATCCCTCTATCTATCCCTCTATCTATCCCTCTATCTATCTATCTATCCCTCTATCTATCCCTATATCTATCTATCCCTCTATCTATCTATCCCTCTATCTATCTATCCCTCTATCTATCTATCTATCTATCTATCTATCTATCTATCTAATCTATCCCTCTATCTATCTATCCCTCTATCTATCCCTCTATCTATCTATCTATCCCTCTATCTATCTATCTATCTATCTATCTATCTATCCCTCTATCTATCTATCTATCTATCTATCTATCTATCTATCTATCTATCTATCTATCTATCCCTCTATCTATCTATCTATCCCTCTATCTATCTATCTATCTATCTATCTATCTATCTATCTATCTATCTATCTATCTATCTATCTATCTATCCCTCTATCTATCTATCCCTCTATCTATCTATCTATCCCTCTATCTATCCCTATATCTATCTATCCCTCTATCTATCTATCTATCTATCTATCTATCCCTCTATCTATCTATCCCTCTATCTATCCCTCTATCTATCTATCTATCTATCCCTCTATCTATCCCTATATCTATCTATCCCTCTATCTATCTATCCCTCTATCTATCTATCCCTCTATCTATCTATCTATCTATCTATCTAATCTATCCCTCTATCTATCTATCCCTCTATCTATCCCTTTATCTATCTATCTATCTATCTATCCCTCTATCTATCTATCTATCTATCTATCTATCTATCTATCTATCTATCTATCTATCTATCTATCCCTCTATCTATCCCTCTATCTATCCCTCTATCTATCTATCTATCTATCTATCTATCTATCTATCTATCTATCTATCCCTCTATCTATCCCTCTATCTATCCCTCTATCTATCCCTCTATCTATCTATCTATCTATCTATCTATCTATCTATCTATCTATCTATCTATCTATCTATCCCCTTTCTGCCTGGATGCAATACAGACTTGTAAGAGTTAATATTTCACCATGGTCCCTCCCCTGGAGAGTTGCTATGCAGAACGGATACACAAGCAGAATGCGCCTGTCCCTTTAAGCAGAGGAGGCTGCCAGCCTTACAAGGCATCTGAACAGGAACTGGCAGGAAGGATGAGAGTCTGTGGCATCAGAAGTCCATGCAATGCAGAGCCCACCCTATGTCTGTAGGTCAGGGATCCGGTGCATGCAGAGACCCAGAGACCCCCCTGTGTAGATCCAGAGCCCTCCCTGTGTCTGTAGATCGGGGGTCCTGTGCATGCAGAGATCCAGAGCCCTCCCTGTGTCTGTAGGTCGGGGGTCCGGTGCATGCAGAGATCCAGAGCCCTCCCTGTGTCTGTAGGTCGGGGGGCTGAGCATACAGAGATCCAGAGCCCTCCCTGTGTCTGTAGAATCGGGGGTCCGGTGCATGCAGAGATCCAGAGCCCTCCCTGTGTCTGTAGATCGAGGGTCCGGTGCATGCAGAGATCCAGAGCCCTCCCTGTGTAGATCCAGAGCCCTCCCTGTGTAGATCCAGAGCCCTCCCTGTGTCTGTAGGTCGGGGGGTCCAGTGCATGCAGAGATCCAGAGCCCTCCCTGTGTCTGTAGGTCGGGGGGTCCAGTGCATGCAGAGATCCAGAGCCCTCCCTGTGTCTGTAGGTCGGGGGGTCCAGTGCATGCAGAGATCCAGAGCCCTCCCTGTGTCTGTAGTTCGGGGGTCCGGTGCATGCAGAGATCCAGAGCCCTCCCTGTGTCTGTAGGATGGGGGTCCGGTGCATGCAGAGATCCAGAGCCCTCCCTGTGTCTGTAGATCGGGGGTCCAGTGCATGCAGAGATGCAGAGCCCTCCCTGTGTCTGTAGGATGGGGGTCCGGTGCATGCAGAGATCCAGAACCCTCCATGTGTCTGTAGATTGGGGGTCCGGTGCATGCAGAGATCCAGAGCCCTCCCTGTGTCTGTAGATCGGGGGTCCAGTGCATGCAGAGATCCAGAGCCCTCCCTGTGTCTGTAGGTCGGGGGTCCGGTGCATGCAGAGATCCAGAGCCTTCACTGAGTCTTTAGATTGGGGGTCCGATGCATGCAGAGATCCAGAGCCTTCACTGTGTCTGTAGGTCGGGGGTCCGGTGCATGCAGAGACCAGAGCCCTCCCTATGTCTGTAGATCGGGGGTCCAGTGCATGCAGAGATCCAGAGCCCCCCCTGTGTCTGTAGATTGGGGGTCCAGTGCATGCAGAGATCCAGAGCCCTCCCTGTGTCTGTAGATCGGGGGTCCGGTGCATGCAGAGACCAGAGCCCTCCCTGTGTTTCTAGGTCGGGGGTCTGGTGCATGCAGAGACCAGAGCCCTCCCTGTGTTTGTAGGTCGGGGGTCTGGTGCATGCAGAGACCAGAGCCCTCCCTGTGTTTGTAGGTCGGGGGTCTGGTGCATGCAGAGACCAGAGCCCTCCCTGTGTTTGTAGGTCGGGGGTCTGGTGCATGCAAAGACCAGAGCCCTCCCTGTGTTTGTAGGTCGGGGGTCTGGTGCATGCAGAGACCGGAGCCCTCCCCGTGTGACGTATCCATTCTGTGCTTTCCCTGCAGCTGAATGAACGAGTCTCCACATCGAGAAGAAGCTCTCCTCTGGGGACCTGACTGGTGGCCCCGGCTGGGGTGATACAGCACATGCGTATAGTAGAGGCGTCTTCGGAGAGCCTCCTTCCATCCCATCCCCCTCGACATCATAGCTGTGGATCTGATGCTCCATGAATACAAGCACAGCGTCGGCGGACCCCGTACAATGCACCACTAGTTCTCCCTGCTCCATGTCCCTCCCCAGGCTGCTCCGCGGGGGCGGTGCTCTGACCGCGGGGCTTCAGAGCTGCAGGTCCTGTACTTCCTCTGTGAGTTCTGCCGGACGTCTCAGGGTGCTGGTGGACATGGATGGCGTGCTGGCCGACTTCGAGGGCGGCTTCTTGAAGAAGTACAGAGCTCAGTACCCCAAGGAGCCTTACATTGACCTGAAGGACCGCAGAGGATTCTGGGTGTCGGAGCAGTACGAGAACTTGAAGCCTGGGCTGAGTGTAAGTTATTGGGAAGCCCCCGCTGCTTATTTTTGTATTCTCCATCCTCGTTACCAGTCCAGACCCCGGAAGCTTCACTCTGTTTCCTTTTCTTCAGGAGAAAGCAATAAGTATCTGGGAAGCAAAGAATTTCTTCTTAGACCTGGATCCGATTGATGGCGCCGTGGAGGCCTTGAAAGAAATGTCCGGATTACCCAGGTAAGTCAGGCGGCTTTCACACTACGTTTTTTTAACATGCGTCCTGAACGTTTTTTTTTAATGCAAAAACGGACCCAGTGCAAATGCGTTTTCATTTCAATGCATTTGCAATGGACTCGCGTCAACAAGCGTTCACATTGCGTGCAGTTTAGTCAGGATCCAGCGACTTGCAGTTTTTTAACAATTTTCAAAAACGCTACTTATAGCGTTTTTGACCTGTGTCCAAATACTGCAGATTGCTGGATCCTGACTATACTGCACGCAAACGCATGTGAACGCTGGTATACTGATAGACATGATCCTGCTTGGCCAGAAACCAGCCTGGCGTGATCACAGTCTCTCTCCTCTCCTCTCTCTCTCTCTATATCTCTCTCTCCTCTCCTCTCTCCTCTTTTCTCTCCTCTCTTCTCTCCTCTCTCTCCTCTCTTCTCCTCTCCCTCCTCTCTCTCTCTGCTCTCTTCTCTCTCCTCTCTTCTCTCTTCTCTCTCCTCCTCTCTGCTCTCTTTTCTCTCCTCTCTTCTCCTCTCTCTCTCTCCTCTCTTCTCCTCACTCTCCTCTCTCCTGCTCTCTTCTCTCTCCTCTCTTCTCTGCTCTCTTCTCTCTGATCTCTCCTCTCTTCTCCTCTCTCTCCTCTCTTCTCTCTCTTCCTCTCTCTACTCTCTCTCTACTCTCCTCTCTTCTCTCTCTCTCCTCTCTTCTCTCTCTTCCTCTCTCTACTCTCTCTCTACTCTCCTCTCTTCTCCTCTCTCTCCTCTTTGCTCTCTTCTCTCTCCTCTCTCCTCTCTGCTCTCTTCTCTCTCCTCTCCTCTCTCTCCTCTCTTCTCTCTGCTCTCTTCTCCTCTCTCCTCTCTTCTCCTCTCTCCTCTCTTCTCCTCTCTGCTCTCTTCTCTCTTTTCTCTCCTCTCTTCTCCTCTCTCTCCTCTCTCTCCTCTCTTCTCTCTCTTCCTCCCTCTCCTCTCTCTCTACTCTCCTCTCTTCTCCTCTCTCTCCTCTCTGCTCTCTTCTCTCTCCTCTCTTCTCTCTCCTCTCTGCTCTCTTCTCTCTTCTCTCCTCTCTCTCCTCTCTTCTCTCTGCTCTCTTCTCTCTTCTCCTCTCTCCTCTCTTCTCCTCTCTGCTCTCTTCTCTCTTTTCTCTCCTCTCTTCTCCTCTCTCTTCTCTCTCCTCCTCTTTCTCTACTCTCCTCTCTCCTCTCTCTTTTGCCCCCAGCTGCATCTGAATTTCCAGTCTGTCACGTTCAGTTCCCCTCACTCCCTATCACATGACTCCAATGCCCGCCCATGAACTTCAAGTGACAGGATCCTGTAAAATGACACATGCATTTCTCTTTGCAAAAACAGGATCCACTTTTGCTGCAAAAAAACGTTCATGAGGCATGTTAAAAAAACGTAGTGTGAAGCAGCCTTACTTTTGCTGGAAACCGTCAGTAAGCAGGGAAGCTGGGGGACACCACTGCTCCAGAAAGTGATGCCATTCAGCTTCCCTGAAAAGCAAATTCTACCTCGAAGTTTGCCAATATGGCCGCCAAAATAAATCTTTTTACCAGACCTTCGAAAGTCTGAAGACCCTTTAAGAGCAATAATTAGTTGTCACTAGACTTGGTGTAAAACTATTTGCACCATCCGGTCCATCGGCCTCGTCAGTGGCGCCATGAGAAGCAAATCCGCGCCTGTTCTTTTGATTAGCCGCGCTTGGCGCGATGTCACTCCGATGCTCCAGCCGTTCTGTGACTCCCAGGTCATGCTGGGAGTTGTAGTCCTGCAAGAGCTAAAGAGGAACAGGTTGTAAGTCACTGCATAAAATCATTAAAGGAGCGATCAGGGCAAAATCACACTTCTGCCAGGGGACGAGATATGTAAAAAAAAAAAAAACGTTCCAAGCGTTCACCAGCTGCCAGACCGCTGCAGGCGATCATAGGTGAGTTTGAGACCTGTGATTAGCATCGGGTGAGGGAGAGTTTGACATCGATGAGCTGTAATGGTTCACCAGTGACATGAATGTTCACACCTAGGAACATGGAAACCGTCCCAGTGTGCAAGAAGCCGCAAAATGCCGATCTGCCGGTAATGTCACCGTCACGGCCCCCGGCGCAGATAATTCACAGGCGTGCAGAGACTTGTAGCTCAACACCTGCTGCGCCAAGGGAGAGTGGAAATATATCCATCCCCCCACGCCCCGGCCAGGATATGGTTAATTAAGCTGACGCTGCGCCTATAGACCATCTCAACTTCACTTACTGCGCACTCTATTGTTCTCTGTCATCAGCCATTTCAGGAGTCTGTAGGTGGGGTTCACTTTTCTCTACACCGTGTGCAGAATTATTAGGCAAGTTGTATTTTAGCGGATTTTTTTTATTATTGATCAACAACTATGTTCTCAATCAACCCAAAAGACTCATAAATATCAAAGCTTAATATTTTTGGCAGTTGGAGGGGTTTTTTTTTAGATTTGGCTTCTTAGGAGGATCTGTTTGTGCAGGTAACTATTACTGTGCAGAATTATTAGGCAACTTAATAAAAACCAAGTATATTCCCATCTCACTTGTTTATTGTCACCAGGTAAACCAATATAACTGCACAAATTGTAGAAATAAACATTTCTGACATGCAAAAACAAACCCCAAAAAAATGAGTGACCAATATAGCCCCCTTTCTTTCTGATGACCCTCAGCAGCCGACCATCCATAGATTCTGTCATTGCTTGATCTGTTTATGATCAACCTTGCGTGCAGCAGCCACCACAGTCTCCAGACACTGCTCCCAGAGGTGGACTGTTTTCCCCTCCCTGTAGATCTCACATTTTATGAGGGACCACAGGTTCTCTATGGGGTTCAGATCAGGTGAATAAGGGGGCCATGTCATTATTTTTTCATCTTTTAGACCTTTACTGGCCAGCCACGCTGTGGAGTAGTTGGATGCATGTGATGGAGCATTGTCCTGCATGAAAATCATGTTTTTCTTAAACGATACCGACTTCTTCCTGTACCACTGCTTGAAGAAGTTGTCTTCCAGAAACTGGCAGTAGGTCTGGGAGTTGAGCTTCACTCCATCCTCAACCCGAAAAGGTCCCACAAGTTGATCTTTGATGATCCCAGCCCATACCAGTGCCCACCTCCACCTTGCTGGCGCCTGAGTCGGAGTGGAGCTCTCTGCCCTTTACTGATCCAGCCTCGGGCCCATCCATCTGGCCCATCAAGAGTCACCTCATTCATCAGTCCATAAAACCTTTGAAAAACCAGTCTTCAGATATTTCTTGGCCCAGTCTTGATGTTTTATCTTCTGTTTCTTGGTCAGAGGTGGTGGTTTTTCAGCCTTCCTTACCTTGGCCTGTCCCTGAGTATGGCACACCTTGTGCTTTTTGATACTCCAGTAACGTTGCAGCTCTGAAATATGGCCAAACTGGTGGCAAATGGCATCTTGGCAGCTTCACACTTGATTTTCCTCAGTTCATGGGCAGTTATTTTGCGCCTTTTTTGCCCAACACGCTTCTTGCGACCCTGTTGGCTATTTGCCATGAAACGCTTGATTGTTTGATGATCACACTTCAAAAGTTTGGCAATTTCAGGACTGCTGCGTCCCTCTGCAAGACATCTCACAATATTGGACTTTTCAGAGCCCATCAAATCTCTCTTCTGACCCATTTTGCCCAAGGAAAGGAAGTTGCCTAATAATTAAGCACACCTTATATAGGGTGTTGATGTCATTATACCGCACCCCTCCTCATTACAGAGATGCACATCACCTGAATTACTTAGTTGGTAGTTGGCTCTCAGCCTATACAGCTTGGAGTAGGACAACATATATAAAAAGTATCATGTGATCAAAATACTTTGCCTAATAATTCTGCACACGGTGTATAGGCTCCTCCCCATGTGTCAGTGTAGGTGTAGCACTTTTCTCTATAGGCTCCTCCCCCATGTGTAGGTGGGGGCACTTTTCTCTATAGGTTCCTCCCCCATGTTTAGGTGGGGTACTTTACTCTATAGGCTTCTCCCCATGTGTATGTGGGGCACTTTACTCTATAGGCTCCTCCCCCATGTGTAGGTGGGCGCACTTTACTCTATAGGCTCCTCCCCATGTGTAGTTGGGGCCCTTTACTCTATTGGCTCCTCCTCCATGTTTAGGTGGGGTGCTTTACTCTATAGGCTCCTCCTCATGTGTAGGTGGGGCACTTTACTCGATAGGCTCCTCCCCCATGTGTAGGTGGGCGCACTTTTCTCTATATGCACCTTCCCTATCTGTAGGTGGGGGCACTATTCTCTTTAGGCTCCTCCCTTATGTGTAGGTGTAGCACTTTTCTCTATAGGCTCCTCCCCATGTATAGGTGGCAGCACTTTTCTCTATGGGCTCCTCCCCATGTATAGGTGGCAGCACTTTTCTCTATGGGCTCCTCCCCATGTATAGGTGGCAGCACTTTTCTCTATGGGCTCCTCCCCATGTATAGGTGGCAGCACTTTTCTCTATAGGCTCCTCCCCATGTATAGGTGGCAGTACTTTTCTCTATAGGCTCCTCCCTATGTGTAGGTGGGAGCACTTTTCTCCAAATGCTCCTCCCTCATGAGTGACAGGACGCCTCCCCTCCCCCGTAATGAATACTTTACATAACAAATTTCCATTGATGAGAACATTTACGTCCATATGTGACTGATCTCAGCAGCCGCTCTTATAGTGTTGCCGCACCATGATAAGCTGCCGACTTCAGGTTAGTGGCCCTTTGAATTGATTATAAAGAAACAGATTGGACCCTTTAAGTAAATCTGTCTATATTAGGAGCCCGCAGCTGTCATATGTTGCCGCTGGCTGCTTGGCAGAATCACCACCCAATGAGCGCACACAATTATGAAACAAATTTGTGCAGCAAATGGACGAGAATTGGCCACATTCGATCTCTTAAAGGCTTATTTTCATTTGTATTGCTGGATAGAGCTTGTAAATACGAGCAATTTTGCAATTTACTACATTTTAAAATTTTCAGCCATTCTTGAGATATTAACACTTTTCCTTTGTTTACAGATTGTTGCCTAGGAGACCGACCACGACCACCTCAGCTAGACAGCAGTGCTTACTAGCTCTCCTCTATTGAGCTTGTAAGCGCTGTTTTGAAGCTGGAGTGCTCTATTACCTCCTAATCTTGACCAGCTACAAAGCAGCGGTGGCCGGTTTCCTAGGCAACGACCTATAAATAAAAGTGTTCATATCTCAAGAATGGCTAAAAATTGTAAGAAACAATACATTGCAAAAGTTATTGTTTTCACATGTACTATCCAACAATATGCATCTATGAAGAGGTTGAATATTCCTTTAAAGTATCTCGCTGTGACCAATACAGTCTTAGTGATTTAGATGAGAGGGGACAAAATCTGACGTATCTGGAATGTCAGGTAAACACTGAATACCATATAAACATGATATCCACCGGTCATGTACTAACTGCAGGTGCTGTTACTTTCTAGCACTGACGTCTTCATCTGCACCAGCCCCATAAAGAGATACCAGTTCTGTCCGTATGAAAAGGTAATGGAGGATGAAAGCTTTACACTTATGTTTTCCTCAATGATAATACTTATTGTAAGGGGACATTTATATCACTCATGATCAGTAACACTGCCCCCTATGTATAAAATATGTCTACTGTAACACTGCTCCTATCTACAAGAATATAACTACTATAATACTGCTCCTATGTACAAGAATATAGCTACTATAATACTGCCCCATATGTACAATAATATAGCTACTATAATACTGCCCCCTATGTACAAGAATATAACTACTATAATACTGCCCCCTACGTACAAGAATATAACTACTATAATACTGCCCCCTATGTACAAGAATATAACTACTATAATACTGCTCCTATGTACAAGAATATAACTACTATAATACTGCCCCTATGTACAAGAATATAACTACTATAATACTGCCCCTATGTACAAGAATATAACTACTATAATACTGCTCCTATGTACAAGAATATAGCTACTATAATACTGCCCCCTATGTACAAGAATAAAACTACTATAATACTGCCCCCTATGTACAAGAATATAACTACTATAATACTGCCCCTATGTACAAGAATATAACTACTATAATACTGCCCCATATGTACAATAATATAGCTACTATAATACTGCCCCCTATGTACAAGAATATAACTACTATAATACTGGTCCTATGTACAAGAATATAACTACTGTAATACTGGGCCTATGTACAAGAATATAACTACTATAATACTGCTCCTATGTACAAGAATATAACTACTATAATACTGCTCCTATGCACAAGAATATAACTACTATAATACTGCTCCTATGTACAAGAATATAACTACTATAATACTGCCCCCTATGCACAAGAATATAACTACTATAATACTGCTCCTATGTACAAGAATATAACTGGTATAATACTGCCCCTATGTACAAGAATATAACTACTATAATACTGCTCCTATGTACAAGAATATAACTACTATAATACTGCCCCTATGTACAAGAATATAACTACTATAATACTGCTCCTATGTACAAGAATATAGCTACTATAATATTGCCCCATATGTACAATAATATAGCTACTATAATACTGCCCCCTATGTACAAGAATATAACTACTATAATACTGCCCCCTATGTACAAGAATATAACTGGTATAATACTGCCCCCTATGTACAAGAATATAACTACTATAATACTGCCCCATATGTACAAGAATATAACTACTATAATACTGCCCCCTATGTACATTAATATAACTACTATAATACTGCCCCCTATGTACAAGAATATAACTACTATAATACTGCCCCCTATGTACAAGAATATAACTACTATAATACTGCCCCCTATGTACAAGAATATAACTACTATAATACTGCTCCTACGCACAAGAATATAACTACTATAATACTGCTCCAATGTACAAGAATATAACTGGTATAATACTGCCCCTATGTACAAGAATATAACTACTATAATACTGCTCCTATGTACAAGAATATAACTACTATAGTACTGCCCCTATGTACAAGAATATAACTACTATAATACTGCTCCTATGTACAAGACTATAACTACTATAATACTGCCCCCTATGTACAAGAATATAACTGGTATAATACTGCCCCCTATGTACAAGAATATAACTGGTATAATACTGCCCCCTATGTACAAGAATATAACTACTATAATACTGCCCTCTATGTACAAGAATATAACTACTATAATACTGCCCCCTATGTACATTAATATAACTACTATAATACTGCCCCCTATGTACAAGAATATAACTACTATAATACTGCCCCCTATGTACAAGAATATAACTACTATAATACTGCCCCCTATGCACAAGAATATAACTACTATAATACTGCTCCAATGTACAAGAATATAACTGGTATAATACTTCCCCTATGTACAAGAATATAACTACTATAATACTGCTCCTATGTACAAGAATATAACTACTATAATACTGCCCCTATGTACAAGAATATAACTACTATAATACTGCTCCTATGTACAAGACTATAACTACTATAATACTGCCCCCTATGCACAAGAATATAACTGGTATAATACTGCCCCCTATGTACAAGAATATAACTACTATAATACTGCCCCCTATGCACAAGAATATAACTACTATAATACTGCCCCCTATGCACAAGAATATAACTACTATAATACTGCTCCAATGTACAAGAATATAACTGGTATAATACTGCCCCTATGTACAAGAATATAACTACTATAATACTGCTCCTATGTACAAGAATATAGCTACTATAATACTGCCCCCTATGTACAAGAATAAAACTACTATAATACTACTATAATACTGCTCCAATGTACAATAATATAACTGGTATAATACTGCCCCTATGTACAAGAATATAACTACTATAATACTGCCCCTATATACAAGAATATAGCTACTATAATACTGCCCCCTATGTACAAGAATAAAACTACTATAATACCGCCCCCTATGTACAAGAATATAACTAATATAATACTGCCCCTATGTACAAGAATATAACTACTATAATACTGCCCCCTATGTACAAGAATATAGCTACTATAATACTGCCCCCTATGTATAGGAATATACATCTATTATAATACTGCCATATGGAGACATGCTGTTGTACTGATTCTTTCTCGCACAGTACGCTTGGGTGGAGAAACACTTTGGACATGAGTTTTTGGAGCAGATCATTCTGACCAGGGACAAGACTGTAGTTTCTGCTGATCTTCTGATCGATGACCGGCCGGATATTCTGGGTAACGTTGACCACTGATCATTTTTTGGGGGTGGTCCAGGCAGAGAACAGGAATAAACAATAGCATTGTATTAAAGTGATGGCCCTGTACATGCAGCCCCTTTTCTATATGCCCAGGATATATGGACATCATAGAGGGGTCCGCTAATGAGTCCGGATCTGAAGGACCCAGCTCTTATATATAGGGGGGTCCACAAGTAGGTGGACAGTGTGTGTAATAGGGTTATGAAGGGGGAGATTTATCAGACATGGTGTAAAGTGAAACTGACTCAGTTGCCCTTAGCAACCAATCAGATTCCACTTTTCATTCTTCACAGACTGTTTGGAAAATGAAAGGTGGAATCTGATTGGTTGCTAAGGGCAGCTGAGTCAGTTTCACTTTACACCATGTCTGATAAATCTCCCCCTTCATAACCCTATTACACATACTGTCCACCTACTTTTGCACCACCCTGTATGTTACATGGCTGTGTATTCGTGGGTGGAGAGAGCAGGGCCTGTGTATTTAATTGAAGCCTGAGTGACTGTGTGACTAAATGATAGCTGGCAGTCAATTTTAGTTGGCTGACATCAGAAGAAAACAGCACATATTGATGGAATAATTTGCTTTTTTTTGCTTTCCTCCTTAGGAGCAGAGCCGGACCCGAGCTGGGAACACGTCCTATTCACCGCCTGCCACAATCGCCATTTATTAGTGACATCACCGAACCGGAGGCTTCAGTCCTGGGCAGATGATTGGAAAGGCTTATTAGACAGCAAGCGACACTCCAGCTAATCAATAAATGCGAAGAAGCCTGTCGATCAGACCTAACTAATCAAATCCGAGTCATCCTCATATGCCCCTCCCCCTGGATAAGAGCTGGGGTCTCTGATTGGTTCAGAAAGCACGTATGTTTCGGAATGGTTCCTTTTCCTAGCGCACATGATTACATACGCACAAACAGAAACGCGCGTCGGCCCAGCAAACAATCTCTGCGTAGTGCTGCACTCTAGTAACAGGCACTTTAACAAATCACTACATGCTGCTGATCTTTTGGGGACAATTTTGGTAATAAAAATAAAAATGGCTTCCTCCAGGTGACCCGGAAAAGGGTGGGACATAAGCAGCACTCCGCCTTAAAGGGGCATTCCATCTTTACAGATGAGACGTGTTAATGCATGTACAGTCACCTCAATGGCTTGTATAGGAAAGGAGTAGTCTTTGCCGTTCACTGGAAATCCCCTCTCACCACTTTCATTCCTGCCGTGCCGTTAAAGGGGAAGGATGACATTTTTTTCATATTTTTGTTTTTAAACCATTGAAATATTTATTATATTTTATTATTGCTTCCAGTTTTAGGGCAGGTAGACCCCTCTACAAGGAATTCCCTATGTTGTGCCAAGTGATGAGTCCAAGGGGGTGACCGAGAGGGCGGAGCTTGACACAGGGATAATATCAGGTTCTTTAGTTTTTTATCGTCTCTGGGGGTCAAGAATATTAACCCTTTGTTTTTTATTGTTGATTGTATTTTCTTTTAGAGGGTCATTATCTATCACTTACCCCTCTTAAAAAAATAAAAAAAAACAAACAAACAAGCTACAATCCACAAAAAAATATGGCGACGGTATAGAGTGCTGTTCATGTCCCACATAGTATATTTTGAACAGCGTCTTATGGTCTTACTTTACTTAAAGGGAATGTGTCAGAAGGAGAATGGCTGATTGTTGAAATCTAGTTGTTTTTTTTTAATACATTTTTTTATATTAAAAAAAACGTAGGTTTTTTTTTACATGAAAGTAGTGATTTAAAAAAAAGTAAAAACATCTAAATAAAATATATATATTTTTGTTTAGATATTTTTACTTTTTTTAAATCACTACTGTCATGTAAAAAAGTAAGTTGTTTTTTATATAAAAAATATAAAAAATATCACATTTAAAAATATATATATATAATATATATATAGCGTTAAGACCTTTCACTCTCTATAAAGATATAATTTTTAAATAATATAAATGCTGCTGTTCTCCTGAATTCGGCGATGTTTTCATTTTCTTCCTGCGCCTCTCCATTCCTGAGATACGGCCTTTTCTACTCTGCATATAAATTTATTCTTTTTCCAACAGGGCGTGGTCTTCAAAACCACACCCACAGGAGAGTTGATGACCATGCCCACTTGGCTAACTGGAGTAGATTTACTTACAGGGAAAATAAGGCCATATCTCAGGAACTGAGAGGCGTAGGAACACAAGAAAAACAGCGCCGGATTCGGGTGAACAGTGCCATTAAGACCAGATGTAAAAAAAAATACATATTTTTGGCAAGTGAGAAGTCTTTATTTAAACAATAGGTCATTTTACGACAACACTTTTCCTTTAAGTCCTGGAAGTTGAGATAGGACAGGATATTTGTATGATTTTTCCTCTTTTAGGATTTTATTTCATTCTCGAAAGAGTAAGATTTTTGTTTTAGCCACATTTTTCTTAAAGGGGTATTCCCATGTAATAAATATCAGATGGTCAGGATCAGTAGGGGCCTGACCTCCCGGACCCCCACGATCCTTGAGAGAAAGGAGCTTGGCATTGGTTTAGGGCCAGGTCGTCTTTTGGGTTTTCTCTCCAGAGTGGCGCCCCGGTCACTCATCTGTGCAGGAATTGCAGGATGCCACTATTCACCTGAAGAGGGCGCAGCTCATCACTTTAGAACAGGGTATACCCCTTTAAGTGAAAATCCTCAGTGATTGCTGTGTACACCACTCCTTATATCTCAGCTTTCTGGGAGTGGGACACAAGGAGCGGGACGTTGTGATGAGCTGGGTCGGACCGGAGTTAGGCTTTGAATTTTTATTTATTTTTTTATTTTACCCACAAAATGAAGAACTGTGACTTTATGACGGATCATTGGGACGTGCGGCCAGTCATTATCTGTAATATTCGGTATGAATGGTAGACCGGGTCCCGGCTCAACGTGACTGATCCTCCTCCATTCTGTGTAGCAGGATAGGATTATCCTCTGTGTTATTCTATAAGGACGGAGAAATATCACAATGTTATTATAAGAAATAATATATCATATATGCACTGTACAAAAGAATATATGTGACAAAACTGTACTGTAAAATATATACTTCTATTTGGTGCTTACTGGTGGTATTATATTGTACATATACATATATAATTATATACAGGAGATGTCCAGGTTATACCAGCTGTACATATATAATTATATACAGGAGATGCCCAGGTTATACCAACTGTACATATATAATTATATACAGGAGATGCCCAGGTTATACCGGCTGTACATATATAATTATATACAGGAGATGCCCAGGTTATAGCAGCTGTACATATATAATTATATACAGGAGATGCCCAGGTTATACCAGCTGTACATATATAATTATATACAGGAGATGCCCAGGTTATACCAGCTGTACATATATAATTATATACAGGAGATACCCAGGTTATACCGGCTGTACATATATAATTATATACAGGAGATGCCCAGGTTATAGCAGCTGTACATATATAATTATATACACGAGATGCCCAGGTTATACCGGCTGTACATATATAATTATATACAGGAGATGCCCAGGTTATACCAGCTGTACATATATAATTATATACAGGAGATACCCAGGTTATACCAGCTGTACATATATAATTATATACAGGAGATGCCCAGGTTATAGCAGCTGTACATATATAATTATATACAGGAGATGCCCGGGTTATACCAGCTGTACATATATAATTATATACAGGAGATGCCCGGGTTATACCAGCTGTACATATATAATTATATACAGGAGATGCCCAGGTTATACCAGCTGTACATATATAATTATATACAGGAGATGCCCAGGTTATACCAGCTGTACATATATAATTATATACAGGAGATGCCCAGGTTATACCAGCTGTACATATATAATTATATACAGGAGATGCCCAGGTTATACCAGCTGTACATATATAATTATATACAGGAGATGCCCAGGTTATACCAGCTGTACATATATAATTATATACAGGAGATGCCCAGGTTATACCGGCTGTACATATATAATTATATACAGGAGATGCCCAGGTTATACCGGCTGTACATATATAATTATATACAGGAGATGCCCAGGTTATACCAGCTGTACATATATAATTATATACAGGAGATACCCAGGTTATACCGGCTGTACATATATAATTATATACAGGAGATGCCCGGGTTATACCGGCTGTACATATATAATTATATACAGGAGATGCCCGGGTTATACCAGCTGTACATATATAATTATATACAGGAGATGCCCGGGTTATACCAGCTGTACATATATAATTATATACAGGAGATACCCAGGTTATACCGGCTGTACATATATAATTATATACAGGAGATACCCAGGTTATACCGGCTGTACATATATAATTATATACAGGAGATGCCCAGGTTATACAGGCTGTACATATATAATTATATACAGGAGATGCCCAGGTTATACCAGCTGTACATATATAATTATATACAGGAGATGCCCAGGTTATACCAGCTGTACATATATAATTATATACAGGAGATGCCCAGGTTATACCAGCTGTACATATATAATTATATACAGGAGATGCCCAGGTTATACCAGCTGTACATATATAATTATATACAGGAGATGCCCAGGTTATACCGGCTGTACATATATAATTATATACAGGAGATGCCCAGGTTATACCAGCTGTACATATATAATTATATACAGGAGATACCCAGGTTATACCGGCTGTACATATATAATTATATACAGGAGATGCCCGGGTTATACCAGCTGTACATATATAATTATATACAGGAGATGCCCAGGTTATACCAGCTGTACATATATAATTATATACAGGAGATGCCCAGGTTATACCAGCTGTACATATATAATTATATACAGGAGATACCCAGGTTATACCGGCTGTACATATATAATTATATACAGGAGATACCCAGGTTATACCGGCTGTACATATATAATTATATACAGGAGATGCCCAGGTTATACAGGCTGTACATATATAATTATATACAGGAGATGCCCAGGTTATACCAGCTGTACATATATAATTATATACAGGAGATGCCCAGGTTATACCAGCTGTACATATATAATTATATACAGGAGATGCCCAGGTTATACCAGCTGTACATATATAATTATATACAGGAGATACCCAGGTTATACCAGCTATACATATATAATTATATACAGGAGATGCCCAGGTTATACCAGCTGTACATATATAATTATATACAGGAGATGCCCAGGTTATACCGGCTGTACATATATAATTATATACAGGAGATGCCCAGGTTATACCAGCTGTACATATATAATTATATACAGGAGATGCCCAGGTTATACCAGCTGTACATATATAATTATATACAGGAGATACCCAGGTTATACCGGCTGTACATATATAATTATATACAGGAGATGCCCGGGTTATACCAGCTGTACATATATAATTATATACAGGAGATGCCCAGGTTATACCGGCTGTACATATATAATTATATACAGGAGATGCCCAGGTTATACCGGCTGTACATATATAATTATATACAGGAGATACCCAGGTTATACCGGCTGTACATATATAATTATATACAGGAGATACCCAGGTTATACCGGCTGTACATATATAATTATATACAGGAGATGCCCAGGTTATACAGGCTGTACATATATAATTATATACAGGAGATGCCCAGGTTATACCAGCTGTACATATATAATTATATACAGGAGATGCCCAGGTTATACCAGCTGTACATATATAATTATATACAGGAGATGCCCAGGTTATACCAGCTGTACATATATAATTATATACAGGAGATACCCAGGTTATACCAGCTATACATATATAATTATATACAGGAGATGCCCAGGTTATACCGGCTGTACATATATAATTATATACAGGAGATGCCCAGGTTATACCAGCTGTACATATATAATTATATACAGGAGATACCCAGGTTATACCGGCTGTACATATATAATTATATACAGGAGATGCCCGGGTTATACCAGCTGTACATATATAATTATATACAGGAGATGCCCAGGTTATACCAGCTGTACATATATAATTATATACAGGAGATGCCCAGGTTATACCGGCTGTACATATATAATTATATACAGGAGATACCCAGGTTATACCGGCTGTACATATATAATTATATACAGGAGATACCCAGGTTATACCGGCTGTACATATATAATTATATACAGGAGATACCCAGGTTATACCAGCTATACATATATAATTATATACAGGAGATGCCCAGGTTATACCAGCTGTACATATATAATTATATACAGGAGATGCCCAGGTTATACCAGCTGTACATATATAATTATATACAGGAGATGCCCAGGTTATACCAGCTGTACATATATAATTATATACAGGAGATGCCCAGGTTATACCAGCTGTACATATATAATTATATACAGGAGATGCCCAGGTTATACCAGCTGTACATATATAATTATATACAGGAGATACCCAGGTTATACCAGCTGTACATATATAATTATATACAGGAGATGTCCAGGTTATACCAGCTGTACATATATAATTATATACAGGAGATGCCCAGGTTATACCAGCTGTACATATATAATTATATACAGGAGATGCCCAGGTTATACCAGCTGTACATATATAATTATATACAGGAGATGCCCAGGTTATACCAGCTGTACATATATAATTATATACAGGAGATACCCAAGTTATACCAGCTATACATATATAATTATACAGTGTGTCCACCCATATCCTGTCCACTGCCATTAACTTGAGAACGGCGGCAGCTATAGGCATAGAAGTGGTGTCTAGGTATAGTAAAGTATCCATGCGCTACACAATGAAACCACCTATAGCGCCACTTGGTGGAAAACAACGGAGTTAGCATTTTTATCTTGAAAACGGAACAAGATAGAGAAAAAAAAGTGAATTACAAAATTGTAGGACATCATCAATTCAATACGAGTCGACACCTTGCATACAGAAATGCTATGATATGGAACCCATGACCCCCCCAAAACATTGAATGCTGGTCACGCATATGGCGCTCATTAGTGGCCCCCGTCAGCTGCAATGCACATCTGGCCTCTGCACAGCATACTGTATCTTGCTGCACGTTGTGCAATATGGTAGGTGACACGTCTACACAAGCATCTGTGATGCGGCGTCGTAGGTCCTGCAATGTTGGTGGAGGGGTCGCATACACCTGCTGTTTGATGTGACCTCACAGAAAGAAGTCCAATGGGGCCAGGTCAGGTGATCGTGGAGGCCACACAGCCACCATACCCAATGACTTGTAGGAAGGTCTCCATGAGGTATCGCTTCACGTCCGCAGCCTTGTGAGGTTTACACCTTCTAATCATAGCATTTCTGTATGCAAGGTGTCGATTCGTATCGAATTGATGATGCCCTACAACTTTTTAATTCACTTTTTTTGTCTATCTCGTTCCGTTTTTTAGATATAAATGCTAACTCCGTTGTTTTCCACCAGGTGGCGCTATAGGTGGTTTCATTGCGTAGCGCATGGCTACTTTACTATACCTAGACACCACTTCTATGCCTATAGCTGTCGCCGTTCTCAAGTTAATGGCAGTGGACAGGATATGGGTGGACACACTGTATATAGAAGATATCCAGGTTATAGCAGCTGTACATATATAATTATATACAGGAGATGCCCATCACCGGTGAGTGATATTATTGAAAAGAGTAAAGAACCGCAGCAACTCGGCCACAAACGTTACAGTGTTGAGGAGTAGACGGCAGAAATGTCCCCACCGCTCTGCTGACCCATAACTGCAGAGTCCAGATCTCCTCTGGTAACATCAGCATGAACTTAATGGCCGAGTAGCCGTACATCACCAAGCACATTGCTGAGCCGTACATTACAAAGCACAATGCCGAGCTGCGGATGGAGCGGTGTAATGCCGCCACCACTGGACTCTGGAGGAGACGTGTTCTGTGCAGTGACGGATCACACTGCTCTGTCTGCGTCTGATGGAGGAGTCTGGGTTTGGAGAACGTTCCCCCCTGACTGCATTGTGCCCCTGTACAGATGATGGAGGAGGATAATGCTCCGGGCTGTTATCAGGGGTCGTCCTCGACCTCTTAGTCCCAGTGAAGGGAAATCTTAATTCTTCAGCACAAGACATCGTGACCAAGTGTAGCTTCCAGCTTTGTGGCACCAGTTTGGGGAAGGACCGTTTCTGTTCCTCATCACTGTGCCCAGTGCACAAGGTCCATACAGAGATGGAGGGGGAGAAGATGACGGCTGCACAGACCCCAACCTCGTCCTTCTAAACAGAGATTGTGAGCACAGCCTGCCCCAATAGCAGGGTCACCTCACTAATGCTCTTCTGAATGAAGGAGCAAAAAGGAAGCCTCCAAAATCTTGTGGGAATCCTCCCTAGAACAACGGGAATGTCACACTAGGTATAAGAATGTACCACGCGTTCCATGACAGAGAAGGGAAACCCTGTGTCTAGAGAAGGAGGATACGGTGACCCCTGACTGAACGTTTCGTTGGCCCCTGGCTCCCCTCACCACCCGAGATAGGTTTTACACCCATGCGCTGAGCAGGAAACCTACCCCTGGCTGACCCTGACCTGGGCCCTAGGTGAGGAGCGGATGGGATGAGTGCTTAGTCAACCCCACTAAGCTCCAAAGAAAAAGACACATGGAGGACAAATAGAGAAGTGAACAAATAACGTATCTCTAAGAAGACTCAGGGAGAGGAAGAACAGCAATAATGTTTCTTCAGATGAATGCAAGCCAGCCGCTTGCATCCAAAGCCTGTATAGGAATATAACTCTATCCCCAGCAAACACCAAGGGGAAATGTGGGTATTTAAAGACACTAGGGGAAGTGATGATTAGCAGCTGAAAGGAGAGGATATCCGCAGGGTCCTAATAGGAAAGGGATTAACCCCAAGCAGAGAAGATGCATAGGATACAAGTTACATCACAGCAGGAAGAATAGAAGGTCAGAGAGCAGCTTGTGTAGCCAAACGCTGCGACCTTCTACAGCCGGACACCACAGGACTGTCTGTGAACCGTGACACACCTGTGACAGGGAGGCATTATATCTACCGAGGGGCCGACTCCATATTAATGTCTATGAATGAAGAATGAGGGGTCAGATACTTCTCTCTACATAATGTATATTTTCTGCAGGAGATACCTGGTTATTCAAGGTCCATGTGTTATTGTTTTCTATTTGTAACCTCCAAGAACTTCATAAAGTGTCCACATGGGGGCAGTGTAACCTCGCCTGTGTCCCAGCGCTCCGCTATTACTATTACTGATATGGCGGTAGTTGTTATTATGTATCTTGTATCAGAAATGTACATGGAAAATATTTCCAGGGAAATAGCATCAATGGGTCCCTGATATATACCGCTATATAGATACTGTATATACTAGTGTATGGTATATAACACTTATACTCTGCGATGTGCCGTATACGTTTTTACTGTGCCCCTCTGTATTGGGAAATGCTGCAGACAATGCTGAACGTAAACTGCGGCAATGGGGTCTATGGATACCTTTGAGTCCATCGCTCTCACAGATGTCACCACCTTTCCCATCATCCTCCCATTCTTTCAAGTGAAAAGACTCTGAAAATTCAGAGAGATACATGATAAGATCCTGTCTGCAGCCACCACTAGGGGGAGATCCCTGTATACAGAGATACATGATAAGATCCTGTCTGCAGCCACCACTAGGGGGAGCTCCCTGTATACAGAGATACATGATAAGATCCTGTCTGCAGCCACCACTAGGGGGAGCTCCCTGTATACAGAGATACATGATAAGATCCTGTCTGCAGCCACCACTAGGGGGAGCTCCCTGTATACAGAGATACATGATAAGATCCTGTCTGCAGCCACCACTAGGGGGAGCTCCCTGTATACAGAGATACATGATAAGCTCCTGTCTGCAGCCACCACTAGGGGGAGCTCCCTGTATACAGATATACATGATAAGATTCTGTATGCAGCCACCACTAGGGGGAGCTCCCTGTATACAGAGATACATGATAAGATTCTGTCTGCAGTCACCACTAGGGGGAGCTCCCTGTATACAGAGATACATGATAAGATCCTGTCTGCAGCCACCACTAGGGGGAGCTCCCTGTATACAGAGATACATGATAAGATCCTGTCTGCAGCCACCACTAGAGGGAGCTCCCTGTATACAAAGATACATGATAAGATCCTGTCTGCAGCCACCACTAGGGGGAGCTCCCTGTATACAGAGATACATGATAAGATCCTGTCTGCAGCCACCACTAGGGGGAGCTCCCTGTATACAGAGATACATGATAAGATCCTGTCTGCAGCCACCACTAGGGGGAGCTCCCTGTATACAGAGATACATGATAAGATTCTGTCTGCAGCCACCACTAGGGGGAGCTCCCTGTATACAGAGATACATGATAAGATCCTGTCTGCAGCCAACACTAGGGGGAGCTCCCTGTATACAGAAATACATGATAAGATTCTGTCTGCAGCCACCACTAGGGTGAGCTCCCTGTATACAGAGATACATGATAAGATCCTGTCTGCAGCCACCACTAGGGGGAGCTCCCTGTATACAGAAATACATGATAAGATTCTGTCTGCAGCCACCACTAGGGGGAGCTCCCTGTATACAGAGATACATGATAAGATCCTGTCTGCAGCCACCACTAGGGGGAGCTCCCTGTATACAGAAATACATGATAAGATTCTGTCTGCAGCCACCACTAGGGGGAGCTCCCTGTATACAGAGATACATGATAAGATCCTGTCTGCAGCCAACACTAGGGGGAGCTCCCTGTATACAGAAATACATGATAAGATTCTGTCTGCGGTCACCACTAGGGGAAGCTCCCTGTATACAGAGATACATGATAAGATCCTGTCTGCAGCCACCACTAGGGGGAGTTCCCAGTATACAGAGATACATGATAAGATCCTGTCTGCAGCCACCACTAGAAGGAGCTCCCTGTATACAGAGATACAGGATAAGATCCTGTCTGCAGCCACCACTAGGGGGAGCTCCCTGTATACAGAGATACATGATAAGATCCTGTCTGCAGCCACCACTAGGGTGAGCTCCCTGTATACAGAGATACATGATAAGATCCTGTCTGCAGCCACCACTAGGGGGAGCTCCCTGTATACAGAGATACATGATAAGATCCTGTCTGCAGCCACCACTAGGGGGAGCTCCCTGTATACAGAGATACATGATAAGATCCTGTCTGCAGCCACCACTAGGGGGAGCTCCCTGTATACAGAGATACATGATAAGATCCTGTCTGCAGCCACCACTAGAAGGAGCTCCCTGTATACAGAGATACATGATAAGATCCTGTCTGCAGCCACCACTAGGGGGAGCTCCCTGTATACAGAGATACATGATAAGATCCTGTCTGCAGCCACCACTAGGGTGAGCTCCCTGTATACAGAGATACATGATAAGATCCTGTCTGCAGCCACCACTAGGGGGAGCTCCCTGTATACAGAGATACATGATAAGATCCTGTCTGCAGCCACCACTAGGGTGAGCTCCCTGTATACAGAGATACATGATAAGATTCTGTCTGCAGCCACCACTAGGGGGAGCTCCCTGTATACAGAGATACATGATAAGATCCTGTCTGCAGCCACCACTAGGGGGAGCTCCCTGTATACAGAGATACATGATAAGATTCTGTCTGCAGCCACAACTAGGGGGAGCTCCCTGTATACTGAGATACATGATAAGATCCTGTCTGCAGCCACCACTAGGGGGAGCTCCCTGTATACAGAGATACATGATAAGATCCTGTCTGCAGTCACCACTAGGGGGAGCTCCCTGTATACAGAGATACATGATAAGATCCTGTCTGTAGTCACCACTAGGGGGAGCTCCTTGTATACAGAGATACATGATAAGATCCTGTCTGCAGTCACCACTAGGGGGAGCTCCCTGTATACAGAGATACATGATAAGATGCTGTCTGCAGTCACCACTAGGGGGAGCTCCCTGTATACAGAGATACATGATAAGATCCTGTCTGCAGCCACCACTAGGGGGAGCTCCCTGTATACAGAGATACATGATAAGATCCTGTCTGCAGTCACCACTAGGGGGAGCTCCTTGTATGCAGAGTTACATGATAAGATCCTGTCTGCAGTCACCACTAGGGGGAGCTCCCTGTATACAGAGATACATGATAAGATGCTGTCTGCAGTCACCACTAGGGGGAGCTCCCTGTATACAGAGATACATGATAAGATTCTGTCTGCAGCCTCCACTAGGGGGAGCTCCCTGTATACAGAGATAAATGATAAGATCCTGTCTACAGCCACCACTAGGGGAGCTCCCTGTATACAGAGATACATGATAAGATCCTGTCTGCAGCCACCACTAGGGGGAGCTCCCTGTATACAGAGATACATGATAAGATCCTGTCTGCAGCCACCACTAGAGGGAGCTCCCTGCATACAGAGATACATGATAAGATCCTGTCTGCAGTCACCACTAGGGGGAGCTCCCTGTATACAGAGATACATGATAAGATTCTGTCTGCAGCCACCACTAGGGGAGCTTCCTGTATACAGAGATACATGATAAGATCCTGTCTGCAGCCACCACTAGGGGGAGCTCCCTGTATTCAGAGATACATAATAAGATCCTGTCTGCAGCCACCACTAGGGGGAGCTCCCTGTATACAGAGATACATGATAAGATTCTGTCTGCAGCCACCACTAGGGGGAGCTCCCTGTATACAGAGATACATGATAAGATCCTGTCTGCAGCCACCACTAGGGGGAGCTCCCTGTATACAGAGATACATGATAAGATCCTGTCTGCAGCCACCACTAGGGGGAGCTCCCTGTATACAGAGATACATGATAAGATCCTGTCTGCAGTCACCACTAGGGGGAGCTCCCTGTATACAGAGATGCATGATAAGATCCTGTCTGCAGCCACCACTAGGGGGAGCTCCCTGTATACAGAGATACATGATAAGATTCTGTCTGCAGCGACCACTAGGGGGAGCTCCCTGTATACAGAGATACATGATAAGATCCTGTCTGCAGCCACCACTAGGGGGAGCTCCCTGTATACAGAGATACATGATAAGATCCTGTCTGCAGCCACCACTAGGGGGTGCTCCCTGTATACAGAGATACATAAGATCCTGTCTGCAGCCACCACTAGGGGGAGCTCCCTGTATACAGAGATACATGATAAGATTCTGTTTGCAGCCACCACTAGGGGGAGCTCCCTGTATACAGAGATACATGATAAGATCCTGTCTGCAGCCACCACTAGGGGGAGCTCCCTGTATACAGAGATACATGATAAGATCCTGTCTGCAGCCACCACTAGGGGGAGCTCCCTGTATACAGAGATACATGATAAGATCCTGTCTGCAGCCACCACTAGGGGGAGCTCCCTGTATACAGAGATACATGATAAGATCCTGTCTGCAGTCACCACTAGGGGGAGCTCCCTGTATACAGAGATATAAAAGATCCTGTCTGCAGTCACCACTAGGGGGAGCTCCCTGTATATAGAGATGCATGATAAGATCCTGTCTGCAGCCACCACTAGGGGGAGCTCCCTGTATACAGAGATACATGATAAGATTCTGTCTGCAGCCACC
Source organism: Anomaloglossus baeobatrachus (assembly GCF_048569485.1). Classification (NCBI taxonomy): domain Eukaryota; kingdom Metazoa; phylum Chordata; class Amphibia; order Anura; family Aromobatidae; genus Anomaloglossus; species Anomaloglossus baeobatrachus. The sequence goes on along the minus strand of NC_134359.1, from coordinate 289,983,511 downwards.
ACTAGGGGGAGCTCCCTGTATACAGAGATACATGATAAGATCCTGTCTGCAGCCACCACTAGGGGGAGCTCCCTGTATACAGAGATACATGATAAGATCCTGTCTGCAGCCACCACTAGGGGGAGCTCCCTGTATACAGAGATACATGATAAGATCCTGTCTGCAGCCACCACTAGGGGGAGCTCCCTGTATACAGAGATACATGATAAGATCCTGTCTGCAGCCACCACTAGAAGGAGCTCCCTGTATACAGAGATACATGATAAGATCCTGTCTGCAGCCACCACTAGGGGGAGCTCCCTGTATACAGAGATACATGATAAGATCCTGTCTGCAGCCACCACTAGGGTGAGCTCCCTGTATACAGAGATACATGATAAGATCCTGTCTGCAGCCACCACTAGGGGGAGCTCCCTGTATACAGAGATACATGATAAGATCCTGTCTGCAGCCACCACTAGGGTGAGCTCCCTGTATACAGAGATACATGATAAGATTCTGTCTGCAGCCACCACTAGGGGGAGCTCCCTGTATACAGAGATACATGATAAGATCCTGTCTGCAGCCACCACTAGGGGGAGCTCCCTGTATACAGAGATACATGATAAGATTCTGTCTGCAGCCACCACTAGGGGGAGCTCCCTGTATACTGAGATACATGATAAGATCCTGTCTGCAGCCACCACTAGGGGGAGCTCCCTGTATACAGAGATACATGATAAGATCCTGTCTGCAGTCACCACTAGGGGGAGCTCCCTGTATACAGAGATACATGATAAGATCCTGTCTGTAGTCACCACTAGGGGGAGCTCCTTGTATACAGAGATACATGATAAGATCCTGTCTGCAGCCACCACTAGAGGGAGCTCCCTGTATACAGAGATACATGATAAGATCCTGTCTGCAGTCACCACTAGGGGGAGCTCCCTGTATACAGAGATACATGATAAGATTCTGTCTGCAGCCACCACTAGGGGAGCTTCCTGTATACAGAGATACATGATAAGATCCTGTCTGCAGCCACCACTAGGGGGAGCTCCCTGTATTCAGAGATACATAATAAGATCCTGTCTGCAGCCACCACTAGGGGGAGCTCCCTGTATACAGAGATACATGATAAGATTCTGTCTGCAGCCACCACTAGGGGGAGCTCCCTGTATACAGAGATACATGATAAGATCCTGTCTGCAGCCACCACTAGGGGGAGCTCCCTGTATACAGAGATACATGATAAGATCCTGTCTGCAGCCACCACTAGGGGTAGCTCCCTGTATACAGAGATACATGATAAGATCCTGTCTGCAGTCACCACTAGGGGGAGCTCCCTGTATACAGAGATGCATGATAAGATCCTGTCTGCAGCCACCACTAGGGGGAGCTCCCTGTATACAGAGATACATGATAAGATTCTGTCTGCAGCGACCACTAGGGGGAGCTCCCTGTATACAGAGATACATGATAAGATCCTGTCTGCAGCCACCACTAGGGGGAGCTCCCTGTATACAGAGATACATGATAAGATCCTGTCTGCAGCCACCACTAGGGGGTGCTCCCTGTATACAGAGATACATAAGATCCTGTCTGCAGCCACCACTAGGGGGAGCTCCCTGTATACAGAGATACATGATAAGATTCTGTTTGCAGCCACCACTAGGGGGAGCTCCCTGTATACAGAGATACATGATAAGATCCTGTCTGCAGCCACCACTAGGGGGAGCTCCCTGTATACAGAGATACATGATAAGATCCTGTCTGCAGCCACCACTAGGGGGAGCTCCCTGTATACAGAGATACATGATAAGATCCTGTCTGCAGCCACCACTAGGGGGAGCTCCCTGTATACAGAGATACATGATAAGATCCTGTCTGCAGTCACCACTAGGGGGAGCTCCCTGTATACAGAGATATAAAAGATCCTGTCTGCAGTCACCACTAGGGGGAGCTCCCTGTATATAGAGATGCATGATAAGATCCTGTCTGCAGCCACCACTAGGGGGAGCTCCCTGTATACAGAGATACATGATAAGATTCTGTCTGCAGCCACCACTAGGGGGAGCTCCCTGTATACAGAGATACATGATAAGATCCTGTCTGCAGCCACCACTAGGGGGAGCTCCCTGTATACAGAGATACATGATAAGATCCTGTCTGCAGCCACCACTAGGGGGAGCTCCCTGTATACAGAGATACATGATAAGATCCTGTCTGCAGCCACCACTAGGGGGAGCTCCCTGTATACAGAGATACATGATAAGATCCTGTCTGCAGCCACCACTAGAAGGAGCTCTCTGTATACAGAGATACATGATAAGATCCTGTCTGCAGCCACCACTAGGGGGAGCTCCCTGTATACAGAGATACATGATAAGATCCTGTCTGCAGCCACCACTAGGGTGAGCTCCCTGTATACAGAGATACATGATAAGATCCTGTCTGCAGCCACCACTAGGGGGTGCTCCCTGTATACAGAGATACATAAGATCCTGTCTGCAGCCACCACTAGGGGGAGCTCCCTGTATACAGAGATACATGATAAGATTCTGTTTGCAGCCACCACTAGGGGGAGCTCCCTGTATACAGAGATACATGATAAGATCCTGTCTGCAGCCACCACTAGGGGGAGCTCCCTGTATACAGAGATACATGATAAGATCCTGTCTGCAGCCACCACTAGGGGGAGCTCCCTGTATACAGAGATACATGATAAGATCCTGTCTGCAGCCACCACTAGGGGGAGCTCCCTGTATACAGAGATACATGATAAGATCCTGTCTGCAGTCACCACTAGGGGGAGCTCCCTGTATACAGAGATATAAAAGATCCTGTCTGCAGTCACCACTAGGGGGAGCTCCCTGTATATAGAGATGCATGATAAGATCCTGTCTGCAGCCACCACTAGGGGGAGCTCCCTGTATACAGAGATACATGATAAGATTCTGTCTGCAGCCACCACTAGGGGGAGCTCCCTGTATACAGAGATACATGATAAGATCCTGTCTGCAGCCACCACTAGGGGGAGCTCCCTGTATACAGAGATACATGATAAGATCCTGTCTGCAGCCACCACTAGGGGGAGCTCCCTGTATACAGAGATACATGATAAGATCCTGTCTGCAGCCACCACTAGGGGGAGCTCCCTGTATACAGAGATACATGATAAGATCCTGTCTGCAGCCACCACTAGAAGGAGCTCCCTGTATACAGAGATACATGATAAGATCCTGTCTGCAGCCACCACTAGGGGGAGCTCCCTGTATACAGAGATACATGATAAGATCCTGTCTGCAGCCACCACTAGGGTGAGCTCCCTGTATACAGAGATACATGATAAGATCCTGTCTGCAGCCACCACTAGGGGGAGCTCCCTGTATACAGAGATACATGATAAGATCCTGTCTGCAGCCACCACTAGGGTGAGCTCCCTGTATACAGAGATACATGATAAGATTCTGTCTGCAGCCACCACTAGGGGGAGCTCCCTGTATACAGAGATACATGATAAGATCCTGTCTGCAGCCACCACTAGGGGGAGCTCCCTGTATACAGAGATACATGATAAGATTCTGTCTGCAGCCACCACTAGGGGGAGCTCCCTGTATACTGAGATACATGATAAGATCCTGTCTGCAGCCACCACTAGGGGGAGCTCCCTGTATACAGAGATACATGATAAGATCCTGTCTGCAGTCACCACTAGGGGGAGCTCCCTGTATACAGAGATACATGATAAGATCCTGTCTGTAGTCACCACTAGGGGGAGCTCCTTGTATACAGAGATACATGATAAGATCCTGTCTGCAGTCACCACTAGGGGGAGCTCCCTGTATACAGAGATACATGATAAGATGCTGTCTGCAGTCACCACTAGGGGGAGCTCCCTGTATACAGAGATACATGATAAGATCCTGTCTGCAGTCACCACTAGGGGGAGCTCCTTGTATACAGAGATACATGATAAGATCCTGTCTGCAGTCACCACTAGGGGGAGCTCCCTGTATACAGAGATACATGATAAGATGCTGTCTGCAGTCACCACTAGGGGGAGCTCCCTGTATACAGAGATACATGATAAGATTCTGTCTGCAGCCTCCACTAGGGGGAGCTCCCTGTATACAGAGATAAACTATAAGATCCTGTCTACAGCCACCACTAGGGGGAGCTCCCTGTATACAGAGATACATGATAAGATCCTGTCTGCAGCCACCACTAGGGGGAGCTCCCTGTATACAGAGATACATGATAAGATCCTGTCTGCAGCCACCACTAGAGGGAGCTCCCTGTATACAGAGATACGTGATAAGATCCTGTCTGCAGTCACCACTAGGGGGAGCTCCCTGTATACAGAGATACATGATAAGATTCTGTCTGCAGCCACCACTAGGGGAGCTTCCTGTATACAGAGATACATGATAAGATCCTGTCTGCAGCCACCACTAGGGGGAGCTCCCTGTATTCAGAGATACATAATAAGATCCTGTCTGCAGCCACCACTAGGGGGAGCTCCCTGTATACAGAGATACATGATAAGATTCTGTCTGCAGCCACCACTAGGGGGAGCTCCCTGTATACAGAGATACATGATAAGATCATGTCTGCAGTCACCACTAGGGGGAGCTCCCTGTATACAGAGATGCATGATAAGATCCTGTCTGCAGCCACAACTAGGGGGAGCTCCCTGTATACAGAGATACATGATAAGATTCTGTCTGCAGCCACCACTAGGGGGAGCTCCCTGTATACAGAGATACATGATAAGATCCTGTCTGCAGCCACCACTAGGGGGAGCTCCCTGTATACAGAGATACATGATAAGATCCTGTCTGCAGCCACCACTAGGGGAAGCTCCCTGTATACAGAGATACATAAGATCCTGTCTGCAGCCACCACTAGGGGGAGCTCCCTGTATACAGAGATACATGATAAGATTCTGTCTGCAGCCACCACTAGGGGGAGCTCCCTGTATACAGAGATACATGATAAGATCCTGTCTGCAGCCACCACTAGGGGGAGCTCCCTGTATACAGAGATACATGATAAGATCCTGTCTGCAGCCACCACTAGGGGGAGCTCCCTGTATACAGAGATACATGATAAGATCCTGTCTGCAGCCACCACTAGGGGGAGCTCCCTGTATACAGAGATACATGATAAGATCCTGTCTGCAGTCACCACTAGGGGGAGCTCCCTGTATACAGAGATATAAAAGATCCTGTCTGCAGCCACCACTAGGGGGAGCTCCCTGTATACAGAGATGCATGATAAGATCCTGTCTGCAGCCACCACTAGGGGGAGCTCCCTGTATACAGAGATACATGATAAGATCCTGTCTGCAGTCACCACTAGGGGGAGCTCCCTGTATACAGAGATATAAAAGATCCTGTCTGCAGCCACCACTAGGGGGAGCTCCCTGTATACAGAGATACATGATAAGATCCTGTCTGCAGCCACCACTAGGGGGAGCTCCCTGTATACAGAGATACATGATAAGATCCTGTCTGCAGCCACCACTAGGGGGAGCTCCCTGTATACAGAGATATAAAAGATCCTGTCTGCAGTCACCACTAGGGGGAGCTCCCTGTATACAGAGATATAAAAGATCCTGTCTGCAGTCACCACTAGGGGGAGCTCCCTGTATACAGAGATGCATGATAAGATCCTGTCTGCAGCCACCACTAGGGGGAGCTCCCTGTATACAGAGATATAAAAGATCCTGTCTGCAGTCACCACTAGGGGGAGCTCCCTGTATACAGAGATGCATGATAAGATCCTGTCTGCAGCCACCACTAGGGGGAGCTCCCTGTATACAGAGATACATGATAAGATTCTGTCTGCAGCCACCACTAGGGGGAGCTCCCTGTATACAGAGATACATGATAAGATCCTGTCTGCAGCCACCACTAGGGGGAGCTCCCTGTATACAGAGATACATGATAAGATCCTGTCTGTAGCCACCACTAGGGGGAGCTCCCTGTATACAGAGATGCATGATAACATCCTGTCTGCAGTCACCACTAGGGGGAGCCCCCTGTATACAGAGATATATGATGATATACTGTCTGCAGCCACCACTAGGGGGAGCTCCCTGTATACAGAGATACATGATAAGATCCTGTCTGCAGTCACCACTAGGGGGAGCTCTCTGTATACAGAGATACATGATAAGATCCTGTCTGCAGACACCACTAGGGGGAGCTCCCTGTATACAGAGATACATGATAAGATCCTGTCTGCAGCCACCACTAGGGGGAGCTCCCTGTATACAGAGATACATGATAAGATCTTGTCTGCAGCCACCACTAGGGGGAGCCCCCTGTATACAGAGATATATGATAATATACTTTCTGCAGCCACCACTAGGGGGAGCTCCCTGTATACAGAGATATATGATAATATACTGTCTGCAGCCACCACTAGGGGGAGCTCCCTGTATACAGAGATGCATGATAACATCCTGTCTGCAGTCACCACTAGGGGGAGCTCAGGCGCTGTATACTGCTCTGTAGTGGCAATTACAGGTGATGACATAAGGAGGTCATATGGGGGGGGGATATTCCGCTTGTGTTTACTCCACTTTGTCTAATCCACTTACACACAATATCTCGCAATGTTATTGTGGCCGTTTCCTCGTCTTCTGCCTGGAATCGCCGCTCGGCCCCAATATCGCTGCCATTTATTGATTGAACTCTTTGTATATAAACAGAACACAAAGTCCAAGGCCCTGCGGTGTGAGTAATATGGGTATAATGGACACGGGGGAGGGGTGGATACGGGGATACCGGCGGTGCTGATACCGTCACCGCTCCCAGAATCCTCCGCTCGCCCCTGGACTATGTCACAATCCTGTGCTGTGGTAACAGAACCTCGTGTATCCGAAGTATCCAAACATCTCGTCCAGAGCGAAGCCAAACACTGGTAATGAGCGGGGGGCGCATCCGGGGGCACAATGTACCTCCAGGCTTAACCCTTAGGCTACGTGCACACGCTGCAGTTTTATTGTCACAAAAAATGGCACCTTTGAGTGTATCTATTGACATTCATGAATCAGAACATCGGGGTTCGGGGTCCCCCATATGGATGGTGCAGAGGCCGAACACGAGCAACTCCGGGCTGAGAAGCCGAGCACGAGCAACACCACAGCTCCACCGCACGGGGAAAATGAGACCCCTGGACTGAAAATTGGGCTTAGATACAGAGGCTCAACAGAGGGTATCACACAGGACAGGATTAGATACACAGCTCAGCAGACAGTATCACACAGGACAGGATTAGATACACAGCTCAGCAGACAGTATCACACAGGACAGGATTAGATACACAGCTCAGCAGACAGTATCACACAGGAGAGGATTAGATACACAGCTCAGCAGACAGTATCACACAGGATAGGATTAGATACACAGCTCAGCAGACAGTATCACACAGGAGAGGATTAGATACACGGCTCAGCAGACAGTATTACACAGGACAGGATTAGATACACAGCTCAGCAGACAGTATCACACAGGACAGGATTAGATACACAGCTCAGCAGACAGTATCACACAGGATAGGATTAGATACACAGCTCAGCAGACAGTATCACACAGGAGAGGATTAGATACACGGCTCAGCAGACAGTATTACACAGGACAGGATTAGATACACAGCTCAGCAGACAGTATCACACAGGATAGGATTAGATACACAGCTCAGCAGACAGTATCACACAGGAGAGGAGTAGATACACAGCTCAGCAGATAGTATCACACAGGAGAGGAGTAGATACACAGCTCAGCAGACAGTATCACACAGGAGAGGAGTAGATACACAGTTCAGCAGACAGTATCACACAGGAGAGGATTAGATACACAGCTCAGCAGACAGTATCACACAGGAGAGGATTGGATACACGGCTCAGCAGACAGTATCACATAGGAGAGGATTGGATACACGGCTCAGCAGACAGTATCACACAGGATAGAATTAGATATACAGCTCAGCAGACAGTATCACACAGGATAGGATTAGATACACAGCTCAGCAGACAGTATCACATAGGAGAGGATTAGATACACAGCTCAGCAGACAGTATCACATAGGAGAGGATTAGATACACAGCTCAGCAGACAGTATCACATAGGAGAGGATTAAACACACAGCTCAGCAGAAAGTATCACACAGAATAGGATTAGATACACAGCTCAGCAGACAGTATCACACAGGAGAGGATTAGATACACAACTCAGCAGACAGTATCACACAGGACAGGATTAGATACACAGCTCAGCAGACAGTATCACATAGGATAGGATTAGATACACAGCTCAGCAGACAGTATCACACAGGACAGGATTAGATACACAGCTCAGCAGACAGTATCACATAGGATAGGATTAGATACATGGCTCAGCAGACAGTATCACACAGGAGAGGATTAGATACACAGCTCAGCAGACAGTATCACACAGGATAGGATTAGATACACAGCTCAGCAGACAGTATCACACAGGATAGGATTAGATACACAGCTCAGCAGACAGTATCACACAGGATAGGATTAGATACACAGCTCAGCAGACAGTATCACATAGGAGAGGATTAGATACACAGCTCAGCAGACAGTATCACATAGGAGAGGATTAGATACACAGCTCAGCAGACAGTATCACATAGGAGAGGATTAAACACACAGCTCAGCAGACAGTATCACACAGAATAGGATTAGATACACAGCTCAGCAGACAGTATCACACAGGAGAGGATTAGATACACAACTCAGCAGACAGTATCACACAGGACAGGATTAGATACACAGCTCAGCAGACAGTATCACACAGGAGAGGATTAGATACACAGTTCAGCAGACAGTATCACACAGGAGAGGATTAGATACACAGCTCAGCAGACAGTATCACACAGGATAGAATTAGATATACAGCTCAGCAGACAGTATCACACAGGATAGGATTAGATACACAGATCAGCAGACAGTATCACACAGGATAGGATTAGATACACAGCTCAGCAGACAGTATCACACAGGATAGGATTAGATACACAGCTCAGCAGACAGGACTTTCTTGCCTGTATACTTTTGCCCAGAGTCAGATGCCCTCTGCTGGCCATTATTGGTATGTACACCTATAGCTTGGTCCTCTGTGGGCTTTTCTCCATGTGTCAGGGCCGGGGGCTGGGATGACGTGGGGTGGGGGGGGATGTTTGGGAACACAGGGATATCATTCTGTCATTCGGTGGGATCACTCTGTGCTCCGGGAGTTTTATATTAACCAATAATCTGGATTGTGACGCCGTCCTGCGGTCACACGAGGAGCAGAGTAAACAATTATTATCAATCCCTTTTATTTTTCTTTTTATGACCCAGACTGACAAATGTCATTTAATTACTGGACCGGAGCAATAAAATGTCAGCCTGTATCCTGCATGTATTATAGTAGGGGGCAGGAAATACATGTATGAGAGGGGCCCAAAGTGTGAGGTGCGGCCCGTGCCCCCCTTTAGCCTGGTCTCCCTGCACGAGAAGTGGGGTGCAGAAAGCTGGACAGTCTCTCGTATTGAGGAAAGTTTTATATATTTAGGGGCAGGCCCGGACTGACCATAGGGCAGATAATGCCAAATGGGCCGGTCCCTGTAGTGGCCCTGCTGTGTGACAGTGTGCCCGGCATGCACGCACTGCTGAGGAGCGCGGCGGTGCCGGTGACTGCAGCTTCCTCCTTCCTATTCCAATGTAGTTGCATCTTTCAGACGTAAATATATTTGAACAGTGCGCCGGGACTGGGCCCCGCCCCCGACGTGCAGCAACTGCTGACGTCATCACAGTGCTGCAGGCGCCACACTGGATGCATCAGGCAGCGGTAAGCGCTCCATGGAGGAGCCGAAGAGACAGGTGTAATTAATGGGTATGAGTGGGGAGGGGCTGAGAACACGTAACGGGGGACATTTGTGAAGGAACACAGCTTAGCGACAGGCAGAGGAGGAGCACTGTATTCCGAGGGAGGGGGTGGCAGGAGTGTGTAGTGATGGGGCAGTGTAATTTGTGTGTGTAGAGGGTGATGGGGGGGGTGCATTGTATTATGTCTGGGATGGGGTAATGGAGGGTGCATTGTATTGTGTGTGGAGGAAAATAATTCGGGGTGCATTATATTTGTGTGTGTAGGGGGTGATGGGGGATGCATTGTAGTGTGTGTGTGTAAGGATGGGCAATGAAGGGTGCATTGTATTGTGTGTGTGTGGGGGGAGGGGTAATGGAGGGTGCATTCTATTGTTTGTGTATGTGTGTAGGGCTAATGGGGGTGTATTGTATTGTGTGTGGTGGGGAGGGGTAATGGAGGGTGCATTGTATTGTGTGTGTGTGTGTAGATGTAATGGGGGTGCATTGTATTATGTATGTTTGTGTGTGTGTGTGTGTGTGTGTGTGTGTGTGTGTGTGTAGGGGTAATGAAGGGTGTATTGTATTGTGTGTGTAGGGGTAATGGGGGTGCATTGTATTGTAGTGTATGTGTATAGGGGTAATGGGGGTGCATTGTATTGTGTGTGTGTGGGGGGAGGGATAATGGAGGGTGCATTATATTGTGTGTGTAGGGGTAATGGGGTGCATTGTATTGTGTGCGTGTGTGTGGGGGGGAGAGGGGTAATGGAGGGTGCATTGTATTGTGTGTGTGGGGGGGGGGTAGTGGAGGTGCATTGTATTGTGTGTGTGTGTGGGGGGGGGATTACAAAAGAGCAGTTTGGGGGGAATATATAAATAAATAATAATAAAGGGGCAATATGAGGGGGATATTGTGGAGAGAGACAGTGTGGGGGTATATTATAAAGAGAGCAGTGTGGAGGGGACATTATGAAGAGAAGCTGTGTATTGGGACATTATGGAAAGAGGCAGCGTGGGGGTATATTAAGGAGAGAGGCAGTGTGGGAGGAATTTTGGATAAGGGCAGTGTGGGGGATATTTTGTGAAGAAAGCAAAGCAATTATGTAAGGAGCTCCCTCTAGTGGTGGCTGTATAAATCTGTATGCAGTGAGCTCTTCTAGTGGTGACTGTATAAATCTGTATGTAGTGAGCTCCCTCTAGTGGTGGCTGTATAAATCTGTATGCAGTGAGTTCCCTCTAATGGTGGCTGTATAATCCTGTATGTAGTGACCTCCCTCTAGTGGTGGCTGTATAAATCTGTATGTAGTGAGCTCCCTCTAGTGGTGGCTGTATAATGCTGTAAGTAGTTAGGTCCCTCTAGTGGTGGCTGTATAAATCTGTATGTAGTGAGCTCCCTCTAGTGGTGGATGTATGAATCTGTATGTAGTGAGCTCCATCTAGTGGTGGCTGTATAAATCTGTATGTAGTGTGCTCCCTCTAGTGTGGGCTGTATAAATCTGTATGTAGTGAGCTCCCTCTAGTGGTGGATGTATAAATCTGTATGTAGTGAGCTCCCTCTAGTGGTGGCTGTATACATATGTATGTAGTGAGCTCCCCCTAGTGGTGGCTGTATAAATTTGTATGTAGTGAGCCCCCTCTAGTGGTGTCTGTGTAAATCTGTAAGTAGTGTGCTCCCTCTAGTGGGGGCTGTATAAATCTGTATGTAGTGAGCTCCCTCTAGTGGTGACTGTATAAATCTGTATGTAGTGAGCTCCCTCTAGTGGTGGCTGTATAAATCTGTATGTAGTGAGCTCCCTCTAGTGGGGGCTGTATAAATCTGTATGTAGTGAGCTCCCTCTAGTGGTGGATGTATAAATCTGTATGTAGTGACCTCCTTCTAGTGGTGTCTGTATAAATCTGTATGTAGTGTGCTCCCTCTAGTGGGGGCTGTATAAATCTGTATGTAGTGAGCTCCCTCTAGTGGTGGATGTATAAATCTGTATGTAGTGAGCTCCCTCTAGTGGTGGCTGTATACATATGTATGTAGTGAGCTCCCCCTAGTGGTGGCTGTATAAATTTGTATGTAGTGAGCCCCCTCTAGTGGTGTCTGTATAAATCTGTATGTAGTGTGCTCCCTCTAGTGGGGGCTGTATAAATCTGTATGTAGTGTGCTCCCTCTAGTGGTGGATGTATAAATCTGTATGTAGTGAGCTCCCTCTAGTGGTGGCTGTATAAATCTGTATGTAGTGAGCTCCCTCTAGTGGGGGCTGTATAAATCTGTATGTAGTGAGCTCCCTCTAGTGGGGGCTGTATAAATTTGTATGTAGTGAGCTCCCCCTAGTGGTGGCTGTATAAATCTGTATGTAGTGAGCTCCCTCTAGTGGTGGCTGTATAAATCTGTATGTAGTGAGCTCCCTCTAGTGGTGACTGTATAAATCTGTATGTAGTGAGCTCCCTCTAGTGATGGCTGTATAAATCTGTATGTAGTGAGCTCCCTCTAGTGGTGACTGTATAAATCTGTATGTAGTGTGCTCCCTCTAGTGGGGGCTGTATAAATCTGTATGTAGTGAGCTCCCTCTAGTGGTGGCTGTATAATCTGTATGTAGTGACCTCCCTCTAGTGGTGACTGTATAAATCTGTATGTAGTGAGCTCCCTCTAGTGGTGTCTGTATAAATCTGTATGTAGTGAGCTCCCTCTAGTGGTGGATGTATAAATCTGTATGTAGTGAGCTCCCTCTAGTGGTGGCTGTATAAATCTGTATGTAGTGAGCTCCCTCTAGTGGTGACTGTATAAATCTGTATGTAGTGAGCTCCCTCTAGTGGTGTCTGTATAAATCTGTATGTAGTGAGCTCCCTCTAGTGGTGGCTGTATAAATCTGTATGTAGTGAGCTCCCTCTAGTGGTGTCTGTATAAATCTGTATGCAGTGATCTCCCTCTAGTGGTGGATGTATAAATCTGTATGTAGTGAGCTCCCTCTAGTGGTGTCTGTATAAATCTGTATGTAGTGAGCTCCCTCTAGTGGTGGCTGTATAAATCTGAATGTAGTGAGCTCCCTCTAGTGGTGGCTGTATAAATCTGTATATAGTGATCTCCCTCTAGGGGTGGCTGTATAAATCTGTATGTAGTGAACTCCCTCTAGTGGTGGCTGTATAAATCTGTATGTAGTGAGCTCCCTCTAGTGGTGGCTGTATAAATCTATATGTAGTGAGCTCCCTCTAGTGGTGGCTGTATAAATCTGCATGTAGTAAGCTCCCTCTAGTGGTGGCTGTATAAATCTGTATGTAGTGAGCTCCCTCTAGTGCTGTCTGTATAAATCTATATGTAGTGAGCTCCCTCTAGTGGTAGCTGTATAAATCTGTATGTAGTGAGCTCCCTCTAGTGGTGACTGTATAAATCTGTATGTAGTGAGCTCCCTCTAGTGGTGGCTGTATAAATCTGTATGCAGTGAGCTCCCTCTAGTGGTGGCTGTATAAATCTGTATGCAGTGAGCTCCCTCTAGTGGTGGCTGTATAAATCTGTATGCAGTGAGCTCCCTCTAGTGGTGGCTGTATAAATCTGTATGCAGTGAGCTCCCTCTAGTGGTGGCTGTATAAATCTGTATGTAGTGAGCTCCCTCTAGTGGTGGCTGTATAAATCTGTATATAGTGAGCTCCCTCTAGTGGTGGCTGTATAAATCTGTATGTAGTGATCTCCCTCTAGTGGTGGCTGTATAAATCTGTATGTAGTGAGCTCCCTCTAGTGGTGACTGTATAAATCTGTATGAAGTGAGCTCCCTCTAGAGGTGGCTGTATAAATCTGTATATAGTGAGCTCCCTCTAGTGGTGGCTGTATAAATCTATATGTAGTGAGCTCCCCCTAGTGGTGGATGTATAAATGTGTATGTAGTGAGCTCCCTCTAGTGGTGGCTGTATAAATCTATATGTAGTGAGCTCCCCCTAGTGGTGGATGTATAAATCTGTATGTAGTGAGCTCCCCCTAGTGGTGGCTGTATAAATCTGTATGTAGTGAGCTCCTTCTAGTGGTGGCTGTATAAATCTGTATGTAGTGAGCTCCCTCTAGTGATGGCTGTATATATCTGTATGTAGTGAGCTCCCCCTAGTGGTGGCTGTATAAATCTGTATGTAGTGAGCTCCCCCTAGTGGTGGCTGTATAAATCTGTATGTAGTGAGCTCCCTCTAGTGGTGACTGTATAAATCTGTATGTAGTGAGCTCCCTCTAGTGATGGCTGTATAAATCTGTATGTAGTGAGCTCCCTCTAGTGGTGGCTGTATAAATCTATATGTAGTGAGCTCCCCCTAGTGGTGGATGTATAAATCTGTATGTAGTGAGCTCCCTCTAGTGGTGGCTGTATAAATCTGTATGTAGTGAGCTCCTTCTAGTGGTGGCTGTATAAATCTGTATGTAGTGAGCTCCCTCTAGTGATGGCTGTATATATCTGTATGTAGTGAGCTCCCCCTAGTGGTGGCTGTATAAATCTGTATGTAGTGAGCTCCCCCTAGTGGTGGCTGTATAAATCTGTATGTAGTGAGCTCCCTCTAGTGGTGGCTGTATAAATATGTATGTAGTGAGCTCCCTCTAGTGGTGACTGTATAAATCTGTATGTAGTGAGCTCCCTCTAGTGATGGCTGTATAAATCTGTATGTAGTGAGCTCCCTCTAGTGGTGGCTGTATAATTTACTTATATGGTTGAACTAAAGGTGTCTTCCAAAGAATCATCATTATTCTGCAACATGTGCAATCTCTTAAGCTCTTCACTTGTCCTAGTGGAGTACTACTTAATTTGACCAGTAGGTGGCAGTGTAGCACCACTCATACACTTTTCATTGTGCTGTAGTATATGGGTCTGGAGTAGCTGCTTTTAGACTAAACAGTTTTAACATTTTCGTCCCCACCTTATATTCATCCACTAGGGGGAGACACTATCGCTAAATCAGGATTTTGGATTTTATTTCTTGTTATATCTGTTTTTAGAAAACTTAGATGATGATGATGACTTCTTGTGCGTCCAACTCTCCTGGTATTGAGAACAATGGGAAAACGAGAGTTTTCTATACTATTCACAAAGCAGGAACGCCGGGGACAGCCACAGGGTCACATAACACAGGAGGAAGATTTGGGGATTTCTGCTGGCAAACACTAAACTCACATATAACAGAACCGGTCTGTACTTGTCACATCATTAGGTAACAGAAATAAATAACATTAATGTCAGATAATAAATAATACACCTCTATTATTCCACAGGGTCAGACGTCACACATAGGCTCCTGTCACAGCTGCCCCCACACAGGGAAATGCCCTGCAGTATTATAGCAGTTATATTCTTGTACATAGGGGCAGTATTATAGTAGTTATATTCTTGTACATAGGGGGCAGTATTATAGTAGTTATATTCTTGTACATAGGGGGCAGTATTATAGTAGTTATATTCTTGTACATAGGGGGCAGTATTATAGTAGTTATATTCTGGTACATAGGGGCAGTATTATAGTAGTTATATTCTTGTACATAGGGGCAGTATTATAGTAGTTATATTCTTGTATATAGGAGCAGTATTATAGTAGTTATATTCTTGTACATAGGGGCAGTATTATAGTAGTTATATTCTTGTACATAGGGGCAGTATTATAGTAGTTATATTCTTGTATATAGGAGCAGTATTATAGTAGCTATATTCTTGTACATAGGGGGCAGTATTATAGTAGTTATATTCTTGTACATAGGGGGCAGTATTATAGTAGTTATATTCTTGTATATAGGAGCAGTATTATAGTAGCTATATTCTTGTACATAGGGGGCAGTATTATAGTAGTTATATTCTTGTACATAGGGGGCAGTATTATAGTAGTTATATTCTTGTACATAGGGGGCAGTATTATAGTAGTTATATTCTTGTACATAGGGGGCAGTATTATAGCAGTTATATTCTTGTACATAGGGGCAGTATTATAGTAGTTATATTCTTGCATATAGGAGCAGTATTATAGTAGCTATATTCTTGTACATAGGGGGCAGTATTATAGTAGCTATATTCTTGTACATAGGGGGCAGTATTATAGTAGTTATATTCTTGTACATAGGGGGCAGTATTATAGCAGTTATATTCTTGTACATAGGGGCAGTATTATAGTAGTTATATTCTTGTACATAGGGGGCAGTATTATAGTAGTTATATTCTTGTATATAGGAGCAGTATTATAGTAGCTATATTCTTGTACATAGGGGGCAGTATTATAGTAGTTATATTCTTGTACATAGGGGGCAGTATTATAGTAGTTATATTCTTGTACATAGGGGGCAGTATTATAGCAGTTATATTCTTGTACATAGGGGCAGTATTATAGTAGTTATATTCTTGTACATAGGGGGCAGTATTATAGTAGTTATATTCTTGTATATAGGAGCAGTATTATAGTAGCTATATTCTTGTACATAGGGGGCAGTATTATAGTAGTTATATTCTTGTACATAGGGGGCAGTATTATAGTAGTTATATTCTTGTACATAGGGGGCAGTATTATAGTAGTTATATTCTTGTACATAGGGGGCAGTATTATAGTAGTTATATTCTTGTACATAGGGGGCAGTATTATAGTAGTTATATTCTTGTACATAGGGAGCAGTATTATAGTAGTTATATTCTTGTACATAGGGGCAGTATTAAAGTAGTTATATTCTTGTACATGTGGAGCAGTATTATAGTAGTTCTATTCTTATATATAAGGGCAGTATTATAGTAGTTAGATTCTTGTACATAGGGGCAGTATTATAGTAGTCATATTCTTGTACATAGGGGGCAGTATTATAGTAGTTATATTCTTATACATAGGGGGCAGTAGTATAGTAGTTATATTCTTGTACATAGGAGGCAGTATTATAGCAGTTATATTGTTGTACATAGGGGCAGTATTATAGTAGTTATATTTGTGTACATGGGGCAGTATTATAGTAGTTATATTCGTGTACATAGGGCCAGTATTATAGTAGTTATATTCTTGTACATAGGGGCAATATTATAGCAGTTATATTCTTGTACATAGGGGCAGTATTATAGTAGTTATATTCTTGTACACAGGAGCAGTATTATAGCAGTTATATTCTTGTACTTAGGGGGCAGTATTATAATAGTTATATTCTTGTACATATGGGGAAGTATTATAGTAGTTATATTCTTGTACATAGGGAGCAGTATTATAGTAGTTATATTCTTGTACATAGGGGGCAGTATTATAGTAGTTATATTCTTGTACTTAGGGGCAGTATTATAATAGTTATATTCTTGTACATAGGGGCAGTATTATAGTAGTTATATTCTTGTACATAGGGGGCAGAATTACAGTAGTTACAGTCATATGAAAAAGTTTGGGCACCCCTATTAATGTTAACCTTTTTTCTTTATAACAATTTGGGGTTTTGCTATTTCAGTTTCATATATCTAATAACTGATGGACTCAGTAATATTTCTGGATTGAAATGAGGATTATTGTACTAACAGAAAATGTGCAATCCGCATTTAAACAAAATTTGACCGGTGCAAAAGTATGGGCACCCTTATCAATTTCTTGTTTTGAACACTCCTAACTACTTTTTACTGACTTACTAAAGCACTAAATTGTTTTGTAACCTCATTGAGCTTTGACCTTCATAGGCCGGTGTATCCAATCATGAGAAAAGGTATTTAAGGTGGCCACTTGCAAGTTGTTCTCCTATTTGAATCTCCTATGAAGAGTGGCATCATGGGCTCCTCAAAACAACTCTCAAATGATCTGAAAACAAAGATTATTCAACAGAGTTGTTCAGGGGAAGGTACAAAAAGTTGTCTCAAGATTTAAACTGTCAGTTTCCACTGTGAGGAACATAGTAAGGAAATGGAAGAACACAGGTACAGTTCTTGTTAAGTCCAGAAGTGGCAGGCCAAGAAAAATATCAGAAAGGCAGAGAAGAAGAATGGTGAGAACAGTCAAGGACAATCCTCAGACCACCTCCAAAGACCTGCAGCATCATCTTGCTGCAGATGGTGTCACTGTGCATCGGTCAACAATACAGCGCACGTATAATAAGACTGGAAACACATCTATGCGAGTAAAATCGGTCCGACTGGGCTGAAAAAAACTCGGCTGATTTTAGTTCACGTTAGGTCCGAGTGCAACGCAAGTGCGATGCTTTTTCTGAATAAATTAATGATTTTACTAGCGTGTGTAATGCGTGTGTAATGCATGTGTAATGCGTATTTTTTACTATGTCATCTGCCATTCAGCTCTGCTACATGGCCGCTGACAGCAGACATAGACAGAGCCGCACGATCAGAATGAACTCGGGTGAACTTCACCCGACTTCATTGTCACGCCGCGGCTCTATCTGTGCCGCGTCCTGATTAGCGGTCACCTGTGAAGGACTCACCGGTGACCGCTAATCCCCTGAGTGACTGAAGTTAGCAGCCCTCTCTCATACTCACCGATATCCGGCGCGGCGCTGCACGGCTTTCTCACTGCTCCGACGGCTTTTACTATTTTGAAAAAGCCGGCCGCTCATTAAACAATCTCGTATTCCCTGCTTCCCCCGCCCACAGGCGCCTGTGATTGGTTACAGTGAGACACGCACCCACGCTGAGTGACAGGTGTCTCACTGCACCCAATCACAGCAGCCGGTGGCCGTGTCTATACTGTGCAGTGAAATAAATAATTAAATAATTAAAAAAAACGGCGTGCGGTCCCCCCCAATTTTAATACCAGCCAGATAAAGCCATACGGCTGACGGCTGGTATTCTCAGGATGGGGAGCTCCACGTTATGGGGAGCCCCCCAGCCTAACAATATCAGTCAGCAGCCGCCCAGAATTGCCGCATACATTATATGCGACAATTCTGGGACTGTACCCGGCTCTTCCCGATTTGCCCTGGTGCGTTGGCAAATCGGGGTAATAAGGAGTTATTGGCAGCCCATAGCTGCCACTAAGTCCTAGATTAATCATATCAGGCGTCTCCCCGAGATTCCTTCCATGATTAATCTGTAAATTACAGTTAAAAAACACACACACCCGAAAAATCCTTTATTAGAAATAAACACTAACAAATTGCCTCGTTCACCAATTTAATAAGCCCCAAAAAGCCCTCCATGTCCGGCGTAATCCAGGATGGTCCAGCGTCGCTTCCAGCTCTGCTGCATGAAGGTGACCGGAGCTGCAGAAGACACTGCCGCTCCTGTCACCTGCACGCAGCAAATGAAGACAGCCGCGCGATCGGCTGAGCTGTCACTGAGGTTACCCGCTGTCACTGGATCCAGCGGTGGATGCAGCGGTGGCCGCGGGTAACCTCAGTGACAGCTCAGCTGATCGCGCTACTCACCGCCGCTCCTGTCAGCTCCACGCAGCAACTGAGGTGAGTAGCGCGATCAGCTGAGCTGTCACTGAGGTTACCCGCTGTCACTGGATACAGCGGTGGCCGCGAGTAGGGAAGGGAACTACTACTACTACTAGGAGTTTTCATCCAAGCGCCGAGGGCAGGGAAAACACCTTCTCTAACGGTACCTCGCGCCGAAGTAGTGCCCCCCTCCTCTCTCCCTGGACATATATACAGCCCCCACCCTGTTCCCTCCCCTGGCCCTATAAATCCACCCCCCTAAACTCTTGACCCCGCAGAAAGCCCGCTCTTTCTATAAAATTATCATTAACCCCTTGCTGCCCTGCAAAGGTGAGTCATGGGTCACTACGCCCATGGCTCTGCCCTGGCTCCGTTCAGCCTTGATTCTATATGAGTGGATATCTACTCTTTGCAGTGTATGCAATGTTTTGTAATTCTGTCCTCTATCCCCATTGGTAACTCAATCTGCTCAGTGTCCCTCACACACTACTGCATGCTGCCTGTATACTTTGTTAACCAATTTGAGGAGTACTAATATATTTCTGTGATATTGCTTGAATTTTCAAGATATTTATTTCTGATAGTGGTACCAATTGGTATATGATCCTGGAGCCATATGATGAGATTTTGAGGCCTTGTTTGTCATTTTCTGTCCTTTTAATGGTTTTTAATTGTGTGTTTTTTCACTTTTTGACCCAATAAAAATATTTAACATATAACAGAATTTATTATATTATTTCTTGATGTGCACCCAACTTATATGTGCCCTCTTTCTCCATTGTACACAATACAGCGCACGTTGCACAAGGAGAAGCTGTATGGGAGAGTGATGCGAAAGAAGCCGTTTCTGCAAGCACGCCACAAACAGAGTCGCCTGAGGTATGCAGAAGCACATTTGGACATTACATTTTGGAAGAACGTCCTGTGGACTGATGAAACAAAGACTGAGTTGTTTGGTCATACAAAAAGGCGTTCTGCATGGAGGCAAAAAACACGGCATTCCAAGAAAAGCACTTGCTACCCACAGTAAAATTTGGTGGAGGTTCCATCATGCCTTGGGGCTGTGTGGCCAATGCCGGCACCGGGAATCTTGTTAAAGCTGAGGGTCGCATGGATTCAGCTCAGTATCATCGGATTCTTGACAATAATGAGCAAGAATCAGTGACGAAGTTGAAGTTACGCAGGGGATGGATATTTCAGCAAGACAATGATCCAAAACACCGCTCCAAATCTACTCCGGCATTCATGCAGAGGAACAATTACAATGTTCTGGAATGGCCATCCCAGTCCCCAGACCTGAATATCATTGAAAATCTGTGGGATGATGTGAAGCGGCTGTCCATGCTCGGCGACCATCAAACTTAACTGAACTGGAATTGTTTTGTAAACAGGAATAATCAAATCTACCTTCATCCAGGATCCAGGACTCATTAAAAGCTACAGGAAGCCACTAGAGGCTGGGATTTATGCAAAAGGAGGATCTAAGAAATATTAATGTCACTTTTATGTTGAGGTGCCCATACTTTTACACCGGTCAAATTTTGTTTAAATGTGGATTGCACATTTTCTGTTAGTACAATAAACCTCATTTCAATCCAGAAATATTACTCAGTCCATCAGTTATTAGATATATGAAACTGAAATAGCAAAAACCCAAATTGTTATAAAGAAAAAAGGTCAACATTAATAGGGGGTGCCCAAACTTTTTCATATAACTGTATATTCTTGTACATAAAGGGCAGTATTATAGTAGTTATTTTCTTGTACATAGGGGCAGTATTATAGTAGTTATTTTCTTGTACATAGGGGCAGTATTATAGTAGTTATTTTCTTGTACATAGGGGCAGTATTATAGTAGTTATATTCTTGTACATAGGGGACAGTATTATAGTAGTTATATTCTTGTACATAGGGGACAGTATTATAGTAGTTATATTCTTGTACATAGGGGACAGTATTATAGTAGTTATATTCTTGTACATAGGGGGCAGTATTATAGTAGTTATAGTCTTGTACATAGGGGGCAGTATTATAGTAGTTATATTCCTGTACATAGGGGCAGTATTATAGTAGTTATATTCCTGTACATAGGGGACAGTATTATAGTAGTTATATTCTTGTACTTAGGGGCAGTATTATAATAGTTATATTCTTGTACATAGGGGGCAGTATTATAGTAGTTATATTCTTGTACATAGTAGCAGTATTATAGTAGTTTTATTCTTGTACTTAGGGGCAGTATTATAGTGCCGCCTATGTCCAAGAATATAAGTACTATAATACTGCCCCTCTATGTAGAAGAATATAACTACTATAATACTGCCCCCTATGTACAAGAATATAACTGCTATAATACTGCCCCTATGTACAAAAATATAACTGCACCATATAACCACATTGTGGCATTATTTTAATGTGACATACAGGATAATTTTATATTGTAGCTTATATATCTGCCTCCTCAGTTGATCACAAGCAGCATTGGGCTCTCTATTGCTGGCCATGCGGTTTTATCCCATGTTTGCACTACAGCTGATCACACCCGGTATAATGTTCCGATCTGATATGAAGTGCTGCATGGTGTATACACAGTGACTTTCTTTTCTTGGCTTTATACTCAATCAATTGAATAGTTTTTCATAGCTAAATTGAGACTTTAAGAAACAGAAGCAAATAACACACAAGCTGAGAAAACAAACACATCCTACTGTGTATTGTTCATAAAAGTACATTTAAAGGTGTGGTATCTTTATCAGGCATAAAGGCCAATAGTGAGGACGAGGACAACAAATGCAGAACATGAAATTAAAATTCACCTTTGGAATAAATTGTAAGAAATGGTGGAAAGTGACAGCCCAATACCGACCCTGACAACCTGAGGGACAAGAGAAACTGTAGAAAACCCAGGATATAGAGTAACTGTGAGTGGTGCAAGGAAACATCAAACATTAAACAGTAAAGATATTTTATGAAATGGACAATAATAAAAATTACTACTATAATGCTGCCCCTATGTACAAGAATATAACTACTATATTACTGCCCCCTATGTACAAGAATATAACTACTATAATACTGCCCCTATGTACAAGAATATAACTACTATAATACTGCCCCTTATGTACAAGAATATAACTACTATAATACCGCTCCTATGTACAAGCATATAACTACTATAATACTGCTCCTATGTACAAGAATATAACTACTATAAAACTGCCCCTATGTACAAGAATATAACTACTATAATACTGCTCCTATGTACAAGAATATAACTACTATAAAACTACCCCTATGTACAAGAATATAACTACTATAATACTGCCCCCTATGTACAAGAATATAACTACTATAATACTGCCCCTATGTACAAGAACATAACTAATATAATACTGCCCCTATATACAAGAATATAACTACTATAATACTGCTCCTATATACAAGAATATAACTACTATAATACTGCCCCCTATGTACAAGAATAAAACTACTATAATACTGCTCCTATGTCCAAGAATACAACTACTATAATACTGCCCCTATGTGCAAGAATATAACTACTATAATACTGCCCCTATGTACAGGAATATAACTACTATAATACTGCCCCTATGTACAAGAACATAACTACTATAATACTGCTCCTATGTACAAGAATATAACTACTATAATACTGCTCCTATGTACAAGCTTTTATTTTTATTGATACAATTTTGGAGTTATGACGTTTTATTCACTTTTTTGTTCTTTTCTTGTTTTTAAGGTTGCTGCTACTGAAAAACTACAGTTTTGGTATTTAATTTTTATTTTTTTATTTAATATGCTTACCATGTAAGTTAAATAATTTTATATTTTGATAGATCAGAGTTTAACAGATTAAATGATATGAACTATTTTTATTATTTATCTTTTAAATATTTATATTTAATGGGGGAAATTGTGACTAATGTGAATGTTTATTTTAATTATTGTTTTTTAATATATAAAATAAATAAAAAATTCAGATATAAGGGAGCGCAAAAATTATGGTTGCAAAAGTATACACACCCTATAGATTTAGAAGGAGGATTAACAACACAACCATTTTGCTTTTCCTACTAGGTCAATAAGACTTTCTTTTGTGATGTGGAAGTTGGACTCATTATTAAGTTCTTGTGTTTACCGCCGCACCACGCATTCTTGGAAAATAATCCACTACATCACACACGTCAAGTTATGTAAGGACAACTTGGCCGAAAGCTGAGCAAATATTATTTAAGATTTGCTCTTTCACCCATGTGAAGAAAAGAAATCTCTTAAGACTCAGCCTGAGATCAGGACCAGCAAGACCAATAACATCTGGGAGGCTCCCAGAAAAAAAAAGGGGAGACCACCTGGACGCTCGGAGAAGTTGGCAAATATTTTAGGTATCAAAAAAACTTCTGAAAACTTTCCTGGAAAGCAAAACTCACCCAACTATTGTCATTTATGGTCTCCAGAAGTGATTTCATGGGGCATGGAATGAGAAGAGTCTTTTTGGAAAGGGGCAGGACCCTGTAAAAAAAAAATCAGAAAAGTATTTAAACATTTTTGCCAAGTATGGACTAAGTATAGTATTAGACAGACCCTTCATACCGGTATTACTGACCACAGAATGGATCCGCCATAAAATACGCATACTTGCAAACATTTAGAATGATAATTTAGGACATAAAGCCCTGCCCCCAAGGAGCATCCATAAACATGCCCACTTCTCTTACTAAACTTGGCCCCTTTTGTGGCTCCTAATTTTTGCCTGGCAAAATCAGGATTGTTGGCGTATGCCCATAACTGCAGTTAATGCCTTGGAGGGTGAATGTTGTCCTGGTGGTAAGGATTTAAGTAAGAGTCCCCGCCCTAGAGGAACTGCATTGTTAAAAACTAGGGAAGAGCAGATTGACCCATCATAGAGGTATTATTGACCACAGAATGGTTCCTCCATAAAATACGCATCATTTAGAATGATAATTTAGGACATTTAAGTCCTGCCCCCAAGCAATATCCATCAACATGTCCACTTCTACTAAATTTTTCCCCTTTTGTGATTCCTGATTTTGTCCCAGCAAAATCAGGACTGTTGGCGAATGCCCATAAATGCAGTTAATGCCTTGGAAGGGTGGATGTTGTCCTGGTGGTAAGGATTTAAGTAAGAGACCCCGCCCTGGAGGAACGGCATTGTTAAAAACTAGGGAAAAGCAGATTGACCCTTAATACTTAAAACATTTAGAATGATAAGTTTAGAATATTTAAGTCCCGCCCCCTAGGAGCATCCGTTAACACATCCACTTCTGTTGCTAAACTTGGCCACAGGAACTTGTGGTTCCTGATTTTGTTTTGGCAAAATCAGGACTGTTGGTATATGCCCATAAATGCAGCTACTGCCTTGGAGGGTGGATGTTGTCCTGATGTGAAGGATTTAAGTAAGTGTCCCCACCCTAGAGGAACTGCATTGTTAAAAATTAGGGAAGACAGAGATTTACCCATGAATCGTAGCATCAGTTGTGAGCCACAATATTGTCTGAGTGTTTACATAATTTCTCAACTACTGGGACATCCCATGTGTGAAATTTTGTGCTCCCAGAGATGTAATATTGGCCCTTAGATTTCAGTGAATATCGATCCATAATATAACTGTTTGCATAAACAGTATTGGGGGACGTAATAATAAACTCTAAAATTAATTTACATCTAGGTTACCCAATTTATATTTTAGAGAATTGATTGGAAAGCAATTCCATAATGCAGACATACTTAAAACATGTAAAATTAGAAGATTAGAACATTTAAGTCCCACCCCCGAGGAGCATCTGTTGACACATCCACTTCTGTTGTTAAACTTGGCCCCTTTTGTGACTCCTGCTTATGTCCTAGCAAAACCAAAACTGTTGTAACCTATGACAATAAAGGTGGCTCATGCCTTGGAGTGTGGGTGGTCCTGGTGGGAAGGATTTAAATAGGAGTTCCCGCCCTAGAGGAACTGTGTTATAAAAGAGTAGGGAAGAGGGAGGAAAATATTGTAGGAAAAAGAAGGTAAATTGTTGCGTCAAATATAAGCATGAACACTATTTGAGAACATAAAAATAAACTCTCAAAAGACTTAACATATAGTTTCCCCATTTTATATTTTAAATAACTGATTGTAAATCAATTCTATGATACATACATATTAGGGAATTGGCAAAATTTTGGCAGGTATGTGTATACATAGAGTAAGTAAGGCAGTAGATGGACCCTTCCTAGAGCTATTATTGACCACAGAATGGTTCCTCCATAACATACACATACTAAAAACATTTAGAATGATAAGTTTAGGACATTTAAGTCCCACCCCCGAGGAGCATCAGTTGACACATCCACTTCTGTTGCTAAATTTAGCCCCTTTTGTGGTTCCTGATTTTGTCCTAGCAAAATCAGGACTGTTGGCAAGTATGCCAATAAAGGCGGCTCATGCCTTGGAGTTTGGGTGGTCCTGGTGGGAAGGATTTAAATAGAAGTTCCCGCCCCAGAGGAACTGATTCTATCGTCAGATATGAGCATGAACACTATTGGAGGACATAAAAATAAACTCTCAAATGAATTAACATCTGGGCTAACCAATCTATATTTTAGAGAATTGATTGAAAAGCAAGACGTATAATAAAATTGGAAGTATTTTGGCAAGAATGTGTATACATGGATTAAGTAGAGGAGCATAGAGGTATTATTGACCACAGAACAGTTTCTCCATAACATACGCATACTTAAAACATTCCGAATGATAAGTTTAGGACATTTAAGTCCCGCCCCCGAGGAGCATCTGTTGACACATCCACTTCTGTTGCTGGCTTCTTTTGTGATTCCTGATTTTCTGATAGCCAAATCAGAAGTGTTGGAACGTATGCCAATAAAGGCGACTCATGCCTTGGAGTGTGGAAGGTCCTGGTGGGAAGGATTTAAATAGGAGTTCCCGCCCCAGAGGAACTGTATTGTTAAAGAATAGGGAAAAGGGAGGAAAAAGATCTAGGAAAGAAACGTAAAAGGTCAGTTGTACCATCAGATATGAGCATGAACACTATTGGAGGACATAAACATAAATTCTCAAATGAATTAACATCTGGCTAATCTATATTTTAGAGAATTGATTGAAAAGCAAGCTATATAAGAAAATTGGAAGTATTTTGGCAAGAATGTGTATATATGGATTTAGAAGACAAGCAGATGGACTCTTCATAGAGGTATTATTAAGCACAGAACGGTTTCTCCATACCATACGCATACTTAAAACATTCCGAATGATAAGTTTAGGACATTTAAGTCCTGCCCTCGAGGAGCATCTGTTGACACATCCACTTCTATTGCTGGCCCCTTTTGTGATTCCTGATTTTCTCATAGCCAAATCAGAAGTGTTGGAGCATATGCCAATAAAGGCGACTCATGCCTTGGAGTGTGGATGGTCCTGGTGGGAAGGATTTAAATCTGAGGCGGGAACTCCTAAAAACTGTGTTATAAAAGAATATATATTTTAGAGAATTGATTGAAAAGCAATTCCATAATGCAGCAAAATCATTAATGTTGGCAAGTATGTCAATAAAAAAGGCTCATGCCTTGGAGTGTGGGTGGTCCTGGTGGGAAGGATTTAAATAGTAGTTCCCGCCCCAGAGGAACTGTATTGTTAAAGAATAGGGAAGAGGGAGGAAAAAGATCAAGGAAAGAGAAGTAAAGGTCAGTTGTGGCGTCAGACATGAGCATGAACATTACTGGAGGACATAATAATAAACTCTCAAATTAATTAACATCTAGGCTAATCAATCTATATTTTAGAGAATTGATTGAAAAGCAATTCCATAATGCATACATATAAGAAAACTGGAATAAAAATGTGTATACATGGATTAAGTAGAGGAGCAGATGGACCCTTCATAGAGGTATTATTGACAACAGAACGGTTTCTCCATAACATACGCATACTTAAAGCATTCAGAATGATAAGTTTAGGACATTTAAGTCCCGCCCCCGAGGAGCATCTGTTGACACATCCATTTCTATTGCTGGCCCCTTTTGTGATTCCTGATTTTCTCATAGCCAAATCAGAAGTGTTGGAACATATGCCAATAAAGGCGGCTCATGCCTTGGAGTGTGGACGGTCCCGGTGGGAAGGATTTAAATAGGAGTTCCCGCCCTAGAGGAACTGTGTTATAAAAGACTATAAATTATTTTAGAGATTTAGTTAAAAAGCAATTCCATAATGCAGCAAAATTATTACTGTTGGCAAGAATAACAATAAAGGAGACTCATGCATTGGAGTGTGGGTGGTCCTGGTGGGAAGAATTTAAATAGGAGTTCCCGCCCCAGAGGAACTGTGTTATAAAAGAATATATATTTTAGAGAATTGATTGAAAAGCAATTCCATAATACATTAAAATTATTACTGTTGGCAAGAATGCCAATAAAGGAGACTCATGCATTGGTGTGTGGGTGGTCCTGGTGGGAAGGATTTAAATAGGAGTTCCCGCCCCAGAGGAACTGTGTTATAAAAGAATATATATTTTAGAGAATTGATTGAAAAGCAATTCCATAATACATTAAAATTATTACTGTTGGCAAGAATGCCAATAAAGGAGACTCATGCATTGGTGTGTGGGTGGTCCTGGTGGGAAGGATTTAAATAGGAGTTCCCGCCCCTGAGGAACTGTATTGTTACAGAATAGGGAAGACGGAGGAAAATAACCTAGGAAAAACAAGTAAACATCAGTTGTGGCGTCAGATATGAGCATGAACACTATTGGAGGACCTAAAAATAAACTCTCAAATGAATTAACATCTAGGTTTCCCAATTTATATTTTAGGGAATTGCTTGAAAAGCAATTCCATAATACAGTCATAGTGAGGAATTGTTGCAAATGTCCTACAATATTAAGCCATACTGCAGCTCCTATTCCCTTCCTCAGCCCCTTCTACTTCTCACAGTGGGTCTTGATAACCTTTCCCCTTCTCTGCTTAGTCTGCACAATGCCAGGCAGCTGTACGGAAAGCCTCGGTGAACAGCGCATATGTTACAGTAACAAAAGGAGTCGGTTTGTTCATGGGGCTGGTTGCAAAATGTAAATGAACGTTACATAACTGCACTGTGTAAGCAGCAGCTGATACCACAGAGAATGGGCGCAGAGGCTTCGTTATCACCCAACTAATTAATATGTGAAGGTTTCTCCGGCTAATCGCTGTTTGCTTTGATAAGAGTTGGGTTCTGCTGTTCTGTCTGTGCTACTGACCTATACAATGCTGCCATACTGTACCAATGTGTCACCCGATTGTGAATTTGCAATTCTTTATTTGATTTACTGGCAATAAACCTTATCGCACCGGGGCTCGATGATCACACCTCACAGAAGAAATATAGTCCGAAATATGGAAGAAACATCTGCACCATAAAGGCAAAATGTGTGATTGGATGTGTGAGTGTCATTGGAAAATAACTTATTGATTCAATCAAGTTTTTATAATAAAAAAATGTTTAATTTGTTTTTTTATTTTAATAATTTTTTTTTAATTTTCTATGCCATAAGCTCTTTAAAAAAAAGATCCTGAAATCTTGCAGGTTTCACTCTGAGCCTTATAGTAGACTGACACTTTCTGTTCTGTAGAGATCACTTCTCAGCAGTCATGAAAATATCATATTGCTATGCAAAATAACACCTACATAGCGATAACGCAGGGTTCACCATCAACAATCAGTGATATCACATCTTACCTCCTCATCCTCCCTGCACAATGACCTCCTCACTAGTCACAGAGCATGCTCACAAGATTCCCTAATCACCGCACCCTTAATCTTGGAATTGATAACACATGATCCGCCATTAACTACAGGTGATATCACAGCTCACCTCCTCATCCTTTAGTACAATGACTAATAACACCTGTCTCTATAGTAGATAACACATAATCCGCCATTCACAATAGGTGATATCACAACTCACCTCCTCATCCTTTAGTACAATGACTAATAACACCTGTATCTATAGTAGATAACACATAATCCGCCATTCACAATAGGTGATATCACAGCTCACCTCCTCATCCTCCAGTACACTGAATAATAACACCTATATCTATACTTGATAACACATTATCCACCATTCAGTATAAGTGATATCACATCTCACCTCTTCATCCTCCCTGCACAATGACTTGGATGAATAACATTATTCTGTAATTACAATGAAAGGTGTTACCTATGTATAGATAACACAAGATTTAGTATTTATAATAGGTGATGTTCACAGCTCACCTCCTCCCCATCCCTGCACAGTTAGCTGAGCAGGCCCATGACACTCTCCTATTACAATGAAAATTTCCCATAAACCTATATAACACAGGGTCCACCATTCACAATGGATGATGTTCACAACTCACCTTCTCCCCTTTCCTGCACAGTGACCTCTGCACTTGCCCTCTGAGCATCACCACAACAGTCTCCCATTAGAATAAAAGATGTTTCCTATACATATAATATTATACTTGACTAACTATCCACAGTAGCTGATGGTCACAACTCACCTCCTCCCCTTTTCTGCACAGTGACCTTTGCACTGGTTACAGAGCATCCCCACAACAGTCTCCTATTACAAAAAAAGTGACAGATATATAGACTGCGGGTGATGAAGCCGCCATTCACAATAGGTAGTGATCACAGCTCACCTCCTCCTCCTTCAGGCACAATGACTTATGGACAGATTACAGTGCATGCAAACAACACTCTTCTATTACAAAGAAAAGTGACAGTTATATAGACTACAGGGGATCGAGCCAGCATTCATAATAGGTGATGGTCACAGCTCACCTCCTCCTTTTTCAGGCACAATGACCTCTGCACAAATCACAGAGCATTCCCACAACTTTTATTACAAAGAAAAGTGACAGTTATATAGACTACAGGAGATCGAGCCTCCATTCATAATAGGTGATGCTCACAGCTCACCTCCACCTCCTTCAGGCACAATGAATTTGCCATGGATCACAGAGCATGCCCACAACACTCTACTATTACAAAGAAAAGTGACAGATATATAGACTACAGGGGATTGGAACAACCATTCATAATAGGTGATGGTCACAGCTCTCCTCCTCCTTCTTCAGGCACAATGACTTCTGCACAGATCACAGTGAATGCCCACGACACTCTTCTATTACAAAGAAAAGGGACAGTTATATAGACTAAAGGGGATCAAGCCTCCGTTCATAATAGTTATTGGTCACAGCTCACCTCCACCTCCTTCAGGCACAATTACTTAGATACAGATCACAGAGCATGCCCACAACACTCTTCTATTACAAAGAAAAGTGACAGTTATATAGAATAGACTGTAGGGTCTAAAGCCTCCATTCATAAAAGTTATTGGTCACAGCTCACCTCCACCTCCTTCAGGCATAATGACTTTGGCACAGATCGCAGAGCATGCCCACAACAATGCCCTATCACAAAGAAAAGTGACGGTTACATAGACTACAGGGGATCTAACCTCCGTTCATAATAGGTAATGGTCACAGCTCACCTCCACCTCCTTCAGACATGATAGGAGCTGTATACACAAAATTATAGAAGATTTTAAATCAATATTATATACAAAAAAGGGGGGAAAAGTAACAAAATATGTCCCCATAGCAGTCATATAACGGTCATATAATGTGTTTCTGGTGTGTGGTCTTGAAGTTCTGTGTTTATGACTTTTGAAGAACAAGACCCACAGTAAATAATAGGAGAGATTGTCTGCAGCCGCTCTTCACCTACAGAAGAGGGTCCTCACATCGTGTCCCATCACAACACAGGAGGAAAGGACGGTCTCCACCGGGACATTCATCAGGAGAAACACAACCTGCCCCGTCCAGTCCATGAATAACTGATAGTAACATTAATTATGTCATTCCAGGGACACAAGACGTCTTATAACACGGGAAAGTCACTTTACTAAGAATGTGTCCATTATGAATCAGGAAAAAAACAGAAATCTCACTAATTACCCACAGTACAGGACGGCTAATGGGATAACAAAGCGGGTCATGGTACATTACATAGAAAGAACAAAACCACATTGCTATATAATACTGCCCGTATGTACAAGAATATAACTACTATAATACTGTCCCTATGTACAAGAATATAACTACTATAATACTGCCCCCTATATACAAGAATACAACTACTATAATACTGCCCCTATGTACAAGAATATAACTACTATAATACTGCTCCCATGTACAAGAATATAACTACTATAATACTGCCCCCTATATACAAGAATACAACTACTATAATACTGCCCCTATGTACAAGAATATAACTACTATAATACTGCTCCCTATATACAAGAATATAACTACTATAATACTGCCCCCTATGTACAAGAATATAACTACTATAATACTGCTCCTATATACAAGAATATAACTACTATAATACTGCTCCTATATACAAGAATATAACTACTATAATACTGCCCCCTATGTACAAGAATATAACTACTATAATACTGCTCCTATGTACAAGAATATAACTACTATAATACTGCTCCTATGTACAAGAATATAACTACTATAATACTGCTCCTATGTACAAGAATATAACTACTATAATACTGCCGCTATGTACAAGAATATAACTGCTATAATACTGCCCCCTATGTACAAGAATATAACTACTATAATACTGCCCCTATGTACAAGAATATAACTACTATAATACTGCTAACTACTATAATACTGCCCCTATGTACAAGAATATAACTACTATAATACTGCCCCCTATGTACAAGAATATAACTACTATAATACTGCCTCTATGTATAGGAATATAACTACTATAATACTGCCCTCTATGTACAAGAATATAACTACTATAATACTGCCCCTATATACAAGAATATAACTACTATAATACTGCCTCTATGTATAGGAATATAACTACTATAATACTGCCCCTATGTACAAGAATATAACTACTATAATACTGCCCCTATATACAAGAATATAACTACTATAATACTGCCTCTATGTATAGGAATATAACTACTATAATACTGCCCCCAATGTACAAGAATATAACTACTATAATACTGCCCCCTATGTACAAGAATATAACTACTATAATACTGCTCCTATGTACAAGAATATAACTACTATAATACTGCCCCCTATATACAAGAATATAACTACTATAATACTGCCCCCTATGTACAAGAATATAACTACTATAATACTGCCCCTATGTACAAGAATATATCTACTATAATACTGCTCCTATGTACAAGAATATAACTACTATAATACTGCCCCTATGTACAAGAATATAACTACTATAATTCTGCCCCCCTATGTACAAGAATATAACTACTATAATACTGCTCCTATGTACAAGAATATAACTACTATAATACTGCCCTCTATGTACAAGAATATAACTACTATAATACTGCCCCCTATGTACAAGAATATATCTACTATAATACTGCTCCTATGTACAAGAATATAACTACTATAATACTGCCCCTATGTACAAGAATATAACTACTATAATACTGCTCCTATGTACAAGAATATAACTACTATAATACTGCCCCCCTATGTACAAGAATATAACTACTATAATACTGCCCCTATGTACAAGAATATATCTACTATAATACTGCTCCTATGTACAAGAATATAACTACTATAATACTCCCCCTATGTACAAGAATATAACTACTATAATACTGCCCCCTATGTACAAGAATATAACTACTATAATACTGCCCCCAAAGTACAAGAATATAACTACTATAATACTGCCCCCTATGTACAAGAATATATCTACTATAATACTGCCCCTATATACAAGAATATAACTACTTTAATACTGCTCCCTATGTACAAGAATATAACTACTATAATACTGCCCCCTATGTACAAGAATATAACTACTATAATACTGCCCCTATATACAAGAATATAACTACTATAATACTGCCCCCTATGTACAAGAATATATCTACTATAATACTGCCCCTATATACAAGAATATAACTACTTTAATACTGCTCCCTATGTACAAGAATATAACTACTATAATACTGCCCCCTATGTACAAGAATATAACTACTATAATACTGCCCCTATATACAAGAATATAACTACTATAATACTGCTCCTATGTACAAGAATATAACTACTATAATACTGCTCCATATGTACAAGAATATAACTACTATAATACTGCCCCCTATGTACAAGAATATAACTACTATAATACTGCTCCTATGTACAAGAATATAACTACTATAATACTGCCCCCTATGTACAAGAATATATCTACTATAATACTGCCCCTATGTACAAGAATATAACTACTATAATACTGCTCCTATGTACAAGAATATAACTACTATAATACTGCTCCTATGTACAAGAATATAACTACTATAATACTGCCCCTATGTACAAGAATATATCTACTATAATACTGCTCCTATGTACAAGAATATAACTACTATAATACTCCCCCTATGTACAAGAATATAACTACTATAATACTGCTCCTATGTACAAGAATATAACTACTATAATACTGCTCCATATGTACAAGAATATAACTACTATAATACTGCCCCCTATGTACAAGAATATATCTACTATAATACTGCTCCTATGTACAAGAATATAACTACTATAATACTGCCCCCTATGTACAAGAATATAACTACTATAATACTGCCCCCTATGTACAAGAATATAACTACTATAATACTGCTCCTATGTACAAGAATATAACTACTATAATACTGCCCCCTATGTACAAGAATATAACTACTATAATACTGCTCCTATGTACAAGAATATAACTACTATAATACTGCTCCTATGTACAAGAATATAACTACTATAATACTGCCCCTATGTACAAGAATATATCTACTATAATACTGCTCCTATGTACAAGAATATAACTACTATAATACTCCCCCTATGTACAAGAATATAACTACTATAATACTGCTCCTATGTACAAGAATATAACTACTATAATACTGCTCCATATGTACAAGAATATAACTACTATAATACTGCCCCCTATGTACAAGAATATATCTACTATAATACTGCTCCTATGTACAAGAATATAACTACTATAATACTGCCCCCTATGTACAAGAATATAACTACTATAATACTGCCCCCTATGTACAAGAATATATCTACTATAATACTGCCCCTATATACAAGAATATAACTACTTTAATACTGCTCCCTATGTACAAGAATATAACTACTATAATACTGCCCCCTATGTACAAGAATATAACTACTATAATACTGCCCCTATATACAAGAATATAACTACTATAATACTGCCCCTATATACAAGAATATACTACTATAATACTGCCCCCTATGTACAAGAATATAACTACTATAATACTGCCCCCTATGTACAAGAATATAACTACTATAATACTGCCCCTATGTAGCAGAGCCTCATTCAGACTCCAGGGTGATATTTGAGGAAGTCGGTGGCTCGGAGCTGCCATGGTGCGGTCAATCTGGTGTGTTCAGAAAGATCTCCTAAGCCTCTCCGGGTAATTAACTTTGGGTAAAGGTGAAGCCAACACGATGTTCAGCCAGAATTCTGTTCTAGAAATGTGTTGTGGATTTATTGTGGCTCATAAACATAAGAGTGTGACCGCACGATGAGACGAGTCCTTGTCATACGTTCCCAGGCTCTCACCTATTCTTGCCAGGACGGCATCTCAGGACCTTCCATCTATATGGAAAATTACTCTCGATGACGCCTTTAATTTGCAAATGACTCTGTATTTCAATTAGGGGGGATTTTGTTTTCCTGTTAAATTATAAAAATTAGTCCAAAGTGGTGCTAAAAGTTTTTTTTTGTTTCTAAAGCCAATGCTTATTTTATAATTTCTCCTTTTGGAACCAAAGAAGTGCCGTCTATACAGTGGGTGAAATAAATATTGAATACGTCACCAATTTTTCTAGTAAATATATTTCTGAACGTGCTACTATAATACTGCTCCTATGTACGAGAAAATAAATACTGTAATACTGCTCCTATGTACGAGAATATAACTACTATAATACTGCCCCTATGTACAAGAATATAACTACTATAATACTGCCCCTATGTACAAGAATATAACTACTATAATACTGCTCCTATGTACAACACTATAACTACTATAATACTGCTCCTATGTACAAGAATATAACTACTATAATACTGCCCCCTATGTACAAGAATATAACTACTATAATACTGCCCCCTATGTACAAGAATATAACTACTATAATACTGCCCCCTATGTACAAGAATATAACTACTATAATACTGCCCCCTATGTACAAGAATATAACTACTATAATACTGCCCCCTATGTACAAGAATATAACTACTATAATACTGCCCCCTATGTACAAGAATATAACTACTATAATACTGCCCCCTATGTACAAGAATATAACTACTATAATACTGCCCCCTATGTACAAGAATATAACTACTATAATACTGCTCCTCTGTACAGGAATATAACTACTATAATACTGCCCCCTATGTACAAGAATATAACTACTATAATACTGCTCCCTATGTACAAGAATATAACTACTGTAATACTGCCCCCTATGTACAAAAATATAACTAATATAATACTGCCCCTATGTACAAGAATATAACTACTATAATACTGCCCCCTATGTACAAAAATATAACTACTATAATACTGCCCCTATGTACAGGAATATAACTACTATAATACTGCCCCCTATGTACAAGAATATAACTACTATAATACTGCCCCCTATGTACAAAAATATAACTACTATAATACTGCCTCTATGTACAAGAATATAACTACTATAATACTGCCTCTATGTACAAGAATATAACTACTATAATACTGCCCCTATGTACACGAATATAACTACTATAATACTGCCCCTGTGTACAAGAATATAACTACTATAATACTGCTCCTATGTACAAGAATATAACTACTATAATACTACCCCTATGTACAAGAATATAACTACTATAATACTGCCCCCTATGTACAAGAATATAACTACTATAATACTGCCCCTATGTACAAGAATATAACTACTATAATACTGCCTCTATGTACAAGAATATAACTACTATAATACTGCCCCTATGTACAAGAATATAACTACTATAATACTGCCCCTATGTACAAGAATATAACTACTATAATACTGCCTCTATGTACAAGAATATAACTACTATAATACTGCCCCTATGTACAAGAATATAACTACTATAATACTGCCCCTATGTACAAGAATATAACTACTATAATACTGCCCCCTCTATACAAGAATATAACTACTATAATATTGCCCCCTCTATACAAGAATATAAGTACTATAATACTGCCCCCTATGTACAAGAATATAACTACTATAATACTGCCTCTATGTACAAGAATATAACTACTATAATACTGCCCCTATGTACAAGAATATAACTACTATAATACTGCCCCTATGTACAAGAATATAACTACTATAATACTGCACCCTCTATACAAGAATATAACTACTATAATACTGCCACCTCTATACAAGAATATAACTACTATAATACTGCCCCTATGTACAAGAATACAACTACTATAATACTGCTCCCTATGTACAAGAATATAACTACTATAATACTACCCCTCTGTACAAGAATATAAGGTGCTATTGATATGAAATTCTCACCAGATGTCGGTAACAACCCATCCAATCCACAAAGGCAAAGAAATCAAACCATAGATGTCCATAAAGAATGTGTAATAATGAAAAATTACACAAGAAAGTATTGAACACATGAACAAAGAGGTGCAAAAAGCCATAACACCAGCTCGAATCTATCAATAATTAGAAAGCAATGCTGATACTTATTGAAAAATCTTATCAGCTGGCTTATAAAAAGGTGTCACACAAGAAACATCTCATGATGGGTAAAACCAGTGAGCTGTCGCAAGACCTTCACAACCTTATATTGCAAAACATACTGATGGCATTGGTTACAGAAGAGTTTCTAAACCACTGTTGGGGCCATAATCTGGAAGCGGAGAGAACATAATTTCACCATAAACCGGCAACAACAAGGTGCTCTCCACAAGATTTCACACAGAGGAGTGAAACGTATTATCAGAAGAGTTGTCCAAGAGCCAAGAACCACCTGTGAGAGCAAGACCTGAAAACAACAGGTACAATTTTTTCCAAGAAAACAATAAGTAATGTAGTCACCGTATGCACGCTCCTGTATGCACACTCACCACAAAATACTCCATTGCTGAACTAAACACAGGTTCAAGTGCGTTTAAAGTTTTCTCAACATTTCGAGAAGCCTGTGAAATATTGGGAGAATATAGTCTGGTCAGAGGAGACCAAAATTTAACTCTTTGAACAACCAAAAAGGCGAATCCGAGAGCCTGAAACATTATAAAAGGACATAAAGAACTGTACAGAAAACTATACAAACAACATAAATTACATAATACACACCATGTTTGGAGGCCAAAAGGTCAAATCACCCCAAAAACACCCAACAGTGAAGTGTGGAGGTGGGAACATCATAGACTAGGGCTATCCAAATCGTTAATGTGTGATATTGTCTGTTGAGCTTGTGACGCCC
Organism: Anomaloglossus baeobatrachus; assembly: GCF_048569485.1. Lineage (NCBI taxonomy): Eukaryota > Metazoa > Chordata > Amphibia > Anura > Aromobatidae > Anomaloglossus > Anomaloglossus baeobatrachus. Next base: position 289,945,618 of record NC_134359.1, on the reverse strand, counting down.
TGGACTAGTCAGGTCGTCCCAGGTAGTCACACACACAACACCACCCCCTCCCCCAATTAGGTGACAGCAACCAACCAAGAAACCCTTGTCATCACCCTCCAGGTTTGATGTCCACACCAGGGGGGGGCAGAGCCAGGCGGTTGGCTCCGCTCACCGCGGAGTTCACAGGCCCGGAGGCGGGAAAACACACGAGTTGTAGAGGAGAGTGAGAGAAGTCAAGTTCAAGGGCAGACCTGTGACCAGGCCTGCCAACAGACTACCCCGGTGGCTGGGTCGGAGCCCAGTCACCTCTGGCAAGGAGGCAGACGGTGGTGGCCGCCTGCAGGAGCTCGGATTACAGCCGGTGGAACCGTAGGGACCGGGGTCGGGCGGTGGCCCGCCGATACCGAACCGGGGAACCGATTGGAAACCGGAGCACCAGGAGGGGTACTCAGACCCAGTACAAAGCCCTGAACCGACAGGGCTGAGTCGAATCAACTGATTGAGGACTGGACTTTAGGACCTATCCCACACAAGACCCATTAGAAGACAACATCCCAACCATACAGGGTAAAGCCACCGCCAAGGCATACAGACCCAAAGGGCCAGCGTCTGCGGGCAAACGGGCTCCTCCGGCATATACAAGTCGGGGAGCGGACTACCGTTGCTTAGGCATAGGAGTCAAACATTCTTACAAAGAGGTGCAGGAGAAAGGCGGAAACCACCAGCCTGACAAGGGAGAAGCTGCAGCGGGCTGCGGGCCCCGTTCATCACCCCGTTTGGTTTACCAGAGACTCCACTGTGTTGTGTCATAGTGAGTACACCAGTGCCTTCGAGCCGCGCACCGCGCTGCACCGCACCAGCGTACGCCCGCAACCGCTCCCACGCTTCAGCACCTCCCCCGGGCCCCCGGGACCATCATTTCCCTACCCACGGAGGGGTCAACACCAAGCTGCGCAACACCGTCCCCGGGAGGCCTAGTTAACGGCAGCGGTGGTGTCCATCTATTCACCACAACCCGTGGGTGGCGTCACGAACTTACAATCCAAACCAAACCACCGCGGCCCCGGCCGTGGAACTCCCCGTCAAATCCCTGCGTGTAGCGCCAACCCCCTTGCAGAGCGACGTGACCCCCGGGTCCGTGAGAGGCTCGAGCCACCACCCACCGTACAAGCACAGATCCGAGCGGCTCGGCGGTCGCAGCCAAGTCCGCGGGGCGGTACAAGCTCTATATCTAATCCTATCATGTGGGGGACCATCTGCTGAGTTGGTGTATCTAACCTAGCATGTGTGATACTGTCTGGGAAACGGTGTATCTAAATCTATCACATATACTACTGTCTGTTGCTCCAAAGTATCTAAACCTATCATGTATAATACTATGTGTATCTCTGCTGCTACTGTGATACTCTGTATCTCCTCCTGTGTATCTAATCCGATCATGTTTTCAGAGTCTCAGAGAGCAGGTTGTGCTATATATTTCCCGTGTTGTAATGGCCAGACCTTTTCCAGTGCATACAGCATCTACATCCTGGTATTAGGTATTAGGAGTTCTGCTCTTGAGCACCAAAACAAATATCCTTATTGAATTTGGCATCTGCATAAAGTGAAATCACATCTTTGTTCTGCAGATTATGTAACAGGTGAGTGCATAACCAGGACCCAAAATTTGGCATTCCCTGACCCGGTTTCTGCTATTAGCGGCATATCATACGTGTTCCAATTAGAGGTGATGGCACGGCATCCTCCCCCCCAGGTATAACCGAACAGTAAAAAAAAGTTCCCAGAAAGGTAAATGTCTCAATAATACTGGTCTAAATGAAGCTCTGCTAGTGATTGGTCATTCACCTTTCTAGGGGATGGGGCGCAAAAGCTTAAAGGGGGTTTCTGAAAGTTTAATACTGGTGACCTGTCCTTAGGTTAGGTCATCAATACCAGATCTGAGAAGATCCAACTCCAAGCACCACCGGATTGAAGGGACAGTGGACAGTGCCACATCGGATGTGGAACAGCGTCATATATTATATAGTGGCCATCAGTGGTATTGCAAATGTGGCGCCCCTGAGGCTTCAGTCGCCACAGAGGTACTGCACCTCAGCCAGAGGTGTGGTACGGAGGAGGTCATCCACCGGTATGCACACAAAAACACACAACGCTCTTACTTAGCAGCTTATCACCAGGTCAGGGTTGGGGGTTTGGTTCCATTAATGCTATGCATAGCCACCACTGGTGATGGTACCTCCCTCCCCCTAATCCGACACCTGGGGGGTGGATTCTAGTTAGTGGGAGCAGCCCGTAGAAAGTTGTTCAGTCGAGAAGGAGCAGTGGAGGAGGGAAGACCTGTGGTCTGGAGCTGGTCCAGCTCGACCCAGGCACAAGACAGAAGGGTTCCTAGAGACTACGGGAAGTGCGCCATAGTCCCGTGGCCTCGTTCCACATACGACATATTGGAGTTGAGGGACTTGGCCTCAGAACGGGGACTGGTCCCTAGACTAGAGAGTAGATATACTACCACCAGATAGTCTGAATCACAATACCTCACCAGACCAGCTAAGATAAACTACAGCTGGCATAGAATGAAACTATAACCAGCATATATAGGAGAGGAGCAGATGTAATTGGCTCCCCCACAACATGTCATCAAATGAGACTAACAAGCAGACTAGCAGAGATTAACTCTTGCTAGCCTGCCTATGAACTACCACTCTACAGGTTGACACCCGAGTCTGCCTGCATTGATCACAGACACCAGAGAAGTTATCGGGTGCAGTGTTAGGATCAGTAGTCTGAACATATCCCAAAGCCACCATGATAGTCGGCGATGTTTCTAAAAACCTTCGTGTGACATCTGGCGATCTCAGGGGATCCTGACAATGAGATAACTTTATCACGAGCGACTTATAGACATCTTAGATGAAGGTCTCAAATGGACTTTATTGGTCAGAGTAGGAGACAACAATCTCCTTGAAGGATCTGATGATCTCACAGCATTACAATAGAGAGCTCACTTTTACCCAGGAGAGACTTATGGACATCAAGGACAGGAGTCTCGATCTTGGCCAGAGTAGGAGACAACTCTCTCTCTCCTTGAAGGATCTGATGATCTCATAGGGTCCCAATTGTGAGCTCACTTTTATCCACGAGAGACCTATGGACATCAAGGACAGGAGTCTCGATCTTGGCCAGAGTAGGAGACAACTCTCTCTCTCCTTGAAGGATGTGAGGCTCTCATAGGGTCCCAATTGTGAGCTCACTTTTATCCACGAGAGACCTATGGACATCAAGGACAGGAGTCTCGATCTTGGCCAGAGTAGGAGACAACTCTCTCTCTCCTTGAAGGATCTGATGCTCTCACAGGGTCCCAATTGTGAGCTCAATTTTTATCCATGAGAGACCTATGGACATCAAGGATGGAGGTACTGATCTTGACCAGAGTGGGAGACAACTCTCTTCTGGAAGGATCTTGCCCTTTCGATCTCAGAGGGATCACTATTATCAATCGGAGGCTCTGCTAAAAAAAATATTTTGAAAAAAAGATCTTCTGAAGTACTGACCAAGAGGCCTGAGAAAGAGTTTCCCCCTTGAAGAGTTTCATGTCAGCTCAGGTGTAATGAGTGACATGATTTGTTAGGTGGCAACCGAATGGTAACCACAGAGACGGGCAACTCAACGTAGAGAACTGGTGATGCCCTGACACCACGTGTGATCGAGCAGATACAGGTTAACCTTTAATCCCAAGTAGTGCTGTTTTACGTACACACTTAGGTTGATGATCCAGCATAGAATGGAGGGCAGCGTATGTATATTGTATATGCTGGGGTGGCCCTGACCCCGGGGACACATGGATACAGACACATGGAGACAGACTGTCATTAAACACAATTATTTCATCCTGCCTGGACTCCTTGGTTATATATTATTCCTCATACAGATATTAAGTCTTCTTATCTTGTTAAGGATAGAGGATAACTTGCTGATTGCTTTGGGTCCAACCACTGGCACTATAAAGATCCGAAGATCGGAGCTCTGACAACCTCGATTATGGGGCTTTGCAGCTATTCTTGGTGCTCCAGAGCTGCACATTACTATAGGATGGGGACAAGCACGGGCACATTACTACAGGTTGGAGCACATGTATGTAAAGCGTTGTGGAATTAATAGCGCTATATAAATGAATAAAATTATTATTAAATTATTATTATTATAGGATGGAGACAAGAATGAGCACATTACAGGATGAGGACAAGGATGGGCACATTACAGGATGAGGACAAGGATGGGCACATTACTACAGGATGGGGATGAGGATGGGGCACATTAATACAGGATGGGAACAACGGTGGGGAACATTACTACAGGATGGGGACTAGGAGTGGCACATTACAACAGGATGGGGACAAAGATGGGCACATAACTACAGGATGGGGCACATTACTACAGGATGGGGACAAGGATGGGCACATTAACTACAGGATGGGGACAAGGATGGGCACATTACAGGATGGGGACAAGGATGGGGCACATTACTTTACTACAGGATGGGGGCAAGGATGGGCACATTACTATAGGATGGGGACAAGCATGGGTACATTACTACAGGATGGGGACAAGGATGGGGCACATTACTACAGGATGGGGACAAGCATGGGTACATTACTATAGGATGGGGACAAATATGGGGCACATTACTACAGGATGGGGACAAGGATGGGGAACATTACTACAGGATGGGGACAAGGATGGGGAACATAACTACAGGATGGGGACAAGGATGGGTCACATTACTACAGGATGGGGACGAGGATGGGGCACATTATTACAGGATGGGGACAAGCATGGGCACATTATTACAGGATGGGGACAAGGATGGGGCACATTACTACAGGATGGGGCAAGGATGGGGCACATTACTACAGGATGGGGACAAGGATGGGGCACATTACTACAGGATGGGGACGAGGATGGGGCACATTACCACAGGATGGGGGCAAGGATGGGGACATTACTACAGGATGGGAACAAAGATGGGCACATTACTACAGGATGGGGACAAGGATGGGGAACATTACTACAGGATAAGGACAAGGATGGGAGACATTAGTACAGTATCGGATTGCTGAGGGTTTCAGCAGTTAGACCCCCAGCAAGCAGCCCATGAACCCATTAAATATTTAAGGATCTTCTCAATCAGATGTAGCTTTGGATCAAATTTATGCCAAAATTGGGAAAACTTTGAAGGATTCCCCAACTTTTACGAACCACTCTAAGATCTCTCTGTGAACCATTTTCTTGTTTGTTTGTTGTCTGGTGGTCATGAGATGATAGTTTTGAGAATGTCCTCCACACGCCTTGGTTCCTGCCATGACGCCTGGCAGATATAATGTGGCCCCATCTGAGCAAATAGTCAGGACCCCAATTCTTCCTATTATCCCATTATTCTCCATTTTGTACCCTTGAGAAGGGTGATTATGCACCCGCTCATGTTCGTGCTCCCTCACAGGTCAATAGTGCATCCTTGGGAGAATACTGATTGAGACAATTTTAGGCACCTTATTGGGAACCATGTTTGGTCCATCATTGCCCACTATATGAGTCCAGGGAAATAAAACCAAAATGTAGATTTCTGGATATTCTGAATAATAATAACAAAGCCTGATTTCGCGCCCGTCTTCTGCCGTCACTTGTAAAATTAGATTCATTTAAACAGAAACAAAGGCTCTTGCCCCAACCTGAAAAGCTGCCGAGAGCTGAAATTCTCACCGCGCTCCATGATTCAGATAAGTAAAGCTTCGGTGCTGAGAGCTAATTATCCAGATTTATGTTCTGTGAGCCGGGGATGAGCAGGCGCTGACAGGCCACCTTGAAGGTTATTTAATACTCTGTGTCTTTCCACCTGAGTAATCATTTCCCAATAAATGCACGCGGCGTGCTCCTCACACAGGGGACCCAGGAACCAGCGCATCACGGGAACTTTATGTGCACCAGGCAAGAAAACAGCACTTCATGTTCTGCCTCCCAGCAAATATCCCACTGGGAAATGTGACCACCCACCGACTATTCATATATCTGATGGAAATAGGTCTGAGTAATAGGAACATTATTTTAATCTGACACTCTTATAAAGGAAGCCATTAGTACTTTTCTAGGAATGTATTTGGTATCCAGGAAAAAAGTGACACCATTAAGAGATGAAGCCTGGGAACCAAGAAAACAAGGAGGCTCAATCATATATTACAGTCTCACCATTGATGGTTATCTGCTCCAAGCCACTTGTATCAAAATTACCTGCAGTAACCACCCGGGGGAGTCAACTGAATACTTATCTTGAATTTAATGTGTATTCAGTATTCATTGAGCTCCCCCTAGTGGTGGCTGCAGACAGGATCTTATCATGTATCTCTGTATACAGGGAGCTCCCTCTAGTGGTGGCTGCAGACAGGATCTTATCATGTATCTCTGTATACAGGGAGCTCCCCCTAGTGGTGACCGCAGACAGGATCTTATCATGTATCTCTGTATACAGGGAGCTCCCCCTAGTGGTGACCGCAGACAGGATCTTATCATGTATCTCTGTATACAGGGAGCTCCCTCTAGTGGTGGCTGCAGACAGGATCTTATCATGTATCTCTGTATACAGGGAGCTCCCCCTAGTGGTGACTGCAGACAGAATCTTATCATGTATGTCTGTATACAGGGAGCTACCCCTAGTGGTGGTTGCAGACAGAATCTTATCATGTATCTCTATATACAGGGAGCTCCCCCTAGTGGTGACTGCAGACAGGATCTTATCATGTATCTCTGTATACAGGGAGCTCTCCCTAGTGGTGGCTGCAGACAGGATCTTATCATGTATCTCTGTATACAGGAAGCTCCCCCTAGTGGTGACTGCAGACAGGATCTTATCATGTATCTCTGTATACAGGGAGCTCCCCCTAGTGGTGGCTGCAGACAGGATCTTATGTATCTCTGTATACAGGGCGCTCCCCCTAGTGGTGACTGCAGACAGGATCTTATCATGTATCTCTGTATACAGGGAGCTCTCCCTAGTGGTGGCTGCAGACAGGATCTTATCATGTATCTCTGTATACAGGAAGCTCCCCCTAGTGGTGGCTGTAGACAGGATCTTATCATGTATCTCTGTATACAGGGAGCTCCCCCTAGTGGTGGCTACAGACAGAATCTTATCATGACATCGAGCAGAAGGTTGATGCTGGATAAAGCTTCAAGACAAAGAAGGGAAAGAAGATGTAAATGGCAACCACCAGCCAAGTGAGTCACGATCGGTAACAAATTGTTAGTTTCTTCTTTAATGTCTGTATTTATGTTCATTACCATAAAGATGACATCACATGAAGAAATTAGTTCTACAAGACACATTAGCGGCACATGGAGTCATTCATCTTCTATATTTACCTATTGCTCCAATTACTAATAGATGGATGAGATATACTGTACACGGCAAGCACATGTCCCGTACATATGACCTCCGAGACAACATGGGGGATCTGTCATCCCGATAATGGGTGCATGTGTATCTACCAAACAGTCCTAAAATGTTGACTGAGAATAGGTGTGACCCCTTGTACACGTTGCGGAGTTCCCTTAGGCCAATCGTCTGTGCCAAGTTGAATCACAGACACACCAGTTCCACACTTCTATCCTTAAAAGAGTTTTTTGGTTCAGAAAATGTTCTAATAATCTTATTATTGACTTGGCTGAGGTGGGACGGACCCCTTTTGAGGACCCTCAACTTTTATCTAAAATGTAGAAAGGCTATAAAGAGAGTCTGTCTATCTCTGGAGGAATCCTGCATGTGTGTATATTCAACACTGATTTTATTGAGAATTGTGTAATACTTCATTTCACCTCCGGAGGCGCTGCAGGGAAATTAAACACAGTGCCATCACAGATTGCAGCTGATCCAGAAGGTTCCAGGGGTCCTCCTGTATAACACTGGGCACTGTAAAGTATTGTGATGCTGGTATTTTGGCACTGTATAGTATTGTGGTCCTGGTATTTGGGTACTGTATAGTATTGTAGTCCTGGTATTTTGGCACTGTATAGTATTGTGGTCCTGGTATTTGGGAAATGTATACGGTAGTATTGTGGTCCTGGTATTTGGGCACTGTACAGTGTTGTGGTCCTGGTATTTGGGTACTGTATAGTATTATGGTCCTGGTATTTGGGTACTGTATAGTATTATGGTCCTGGTATTTGGGTACTGTATAGTATTGTGGTCCTGGTATTTGGGCACTGTATAGTATTGTGGTCCTGGTATTTGGGCACTGTACAGTGTTGTGGTCCTGGTATTTGGGTACTGTATAGTATTATGGTCCTGGTATTTGGGTACTGTATAGTATTGTGGTCCTGGTATTTGGGCACTGTATAGTATTGTGGTCCTGGTATTTGGGCACTGTACAGTGTTGTGGTCGTGGTATTTGGGTACTGTATAGTATTATGGTCCTGGTATTTGGGTACTGTATAGTATTGTAGTTCTGGTATTTGGGCATTGTATAGTTGTTTAGTTATGGTATATGGGCACTGTATAGCATTGTAGTCCTGGTGTTTGGGCATTATATAGTATTGAGGTCCTGGTATTTGGGCACTATTTAGTATTGTGGTCCTGGTATTTGGGCACTGTATAACATTGTAGTCCTGGTATTTGGGCACTGTATAGTATTGAGGTCCTGGTATTTGGGCACTGTAGTATAGTATTGTGGTTCTTGTATTTGGGCACTGTACAGTATTGTAGTCCTGGTATTTGGGCACTGTTATGATCCTGGTATTTGGGCACTGTATAGTATTGTGGTCCTGGTATTTGGGCACTGTACAGTATTGTAGTCCTGGTTGTTGTGAATGTCAGTTATGCTTTGGCTGTTGGGAGGCTCCCTCTTGTGGCCAGGAATGGTTTGGACATAGACCAGGTGTGTTGAGCAATGGGCGTTTCCATTGCTAACTCTCTGCTTATTTAAACCCTGGTCTGATAGCAGGCTATGCCGGATGTCAGTTGTTCTTTGTTCACCAGCCTGCTTCATTCTGCTCCACACCACATCTACCCCAGATAAGTGCTTTGCTCTTTATTTGTTGTTTGGTTCTTTTACTCTTATCTGAGTTTGTAATTTGCTGTAGTTGTTTTCAGTTTATTTGCATGCAGGGATTTTCCCTCTCAGTTGCTTAGCTGGGAAACTCCCTGCAGTTATGTTTGGAGTATAGCTCCTTTAAGTCCATGTGTCTGTGGCTTTTTGAATTTGTAATGATTCTTGTTTTCTGTTCATTGGTATGACAAGAGCGCCTGGTATAGGACGGAGTGCAGATCGTGCGATCTGAGGGCCTTTTTGTACTATCAGGAATTTGGAATTTTGCAGGGTTTTTTTCTGGCCACCATCAGCCCCTTTCCTGTCCTTTCCTATTTTAGTCAGTGGGGGCCTCACTTTTTGCTAATCCTATCATCTATCTATGTTTTGAGTTTTCCTATATCACCGCAGTCTTTGAATGTGGGGGGCTTGCTATTCTTTATCTATTTTCTGAGGCAGAGAGATATTCATCTTTCCTTCCTTTAGGATAGCTAGTTCTCCGGCTGGGTTCGCGGTGCACAGGATGTTAGTTCACGTCTCGGCTACTTCTAGTGTTGATGGTTAGTAAGGGGATGGCGGCCAGATTAGTTGCCAATGCTCTTGTCACCTTTTACCAATGATTTACGGTGGTCTTCCATGGTTCCGGATCATAACACCTGGTATTTGGGTACTGTATAGTATTGTGATCCTGGTATTTGGGTACTGTATAGTATTGTGGTCCTGGTATTTGGGTACTGTATAGTATTATGATCCTGGTATTTGGGCACTGTATAGTATTGAGGTCCTGGTATTTGGGTACTGTTTACTCGACATAATCCACCATCCTTTGATTGCTTGTTCTATACACTGTAGTAATACAGCTTGGATCTGTCCTTTATGGATCAGGTCCACCCCCTGAGCCCGCTCCACATGCACTAATATTAAGAGGTTACAATATATGCAGTTGAGCTGTAATACCAGACACAGCCTATCAACAAAGGTGGCGCTGTTTCTGGAAAATATAAATAGACTTTTTTTTCAGGTCTGATATAATAGACTATGAAGCGTTCAAGCCTATGGCAACATTAGTACTTTTCGCCTTTTTCCGTCCACAAAACTTTTGTTCCTTTTTATCCTTTGTAAGTGCGGCAGAGTTATTAACAGATAAATCTCCAGTATAATAAACGTTGGTCGTGAAGCGCGAGGATCTTTCCAGGGCAATACAGTCTACAGATGTAATAAAACAGCAGCAATACGCTAGGCTCCCATTTATACGCGCAGTTTGCTATGAATAGACCTTGGCCGTGCTCGAGTTCAGGACCCCGCACAATATATCATCACAAGTACAGGCATCCATCAGGAAACGTGGCCGAGGGGTCAAAGGAAAAGATAAAAATATACAAGAAAAAAAAAGCGTAAAACTTGTATGGAAGAAAAAAAGACTCAAACTCTATTTTCAAGCAGCGTAATAGAGAATTTGGAAATAATAAAGGGATCCTCATTAACGGACCCTCAACTATTAACTAGTGTGGCTTCATAGAGACCTCGAGTAACAATAATTGGACACTGTATAGTATTGTGGTCCTGGTATTTCGGTAATGTGTAGTATTGTGATCCTGGTATTTGGGCACTGTATAGCATTGAGGTCCTGGTATTTGGGCACTGTATAGCATTGAGGTCCTGTTATTTGGGCACTGTATAGTATTGTAGTCCTGGTATTTTGGGACTGTATAGCATTGAGGTCCTGGTATTTGGCCACTTTATAGCATTGAGGTCCTGGTATTTTGGCACTGTATATTATTGTAGTCCTGGTATTTGGGCACTATATAGTATTGTAGTCCTGGTATTTGGGCACTGTATAGCATTGAGGTCCTGTTATTTGGGCACTGTAAAGTATTGAGGTCCTGGTATTTGGGCACTGTATAGTATTGTAGTCTTGGTATTCGGGCACTGTATATTATTGTAGTCCTGGTATTTGGGCACTGTAAAGTATTGAGGTCCTGGTATTTGGGCACTGTATAGTATTGTAGTCTTGGTATTCGGGCACTGTATATTATTGTAGTCCTGGTATTTGGGCACTGTATAGTATTGTAGTCCTGGTATTTGGGCACTGTATAGTATTGAGGTCCTGGTATTTGGGCACTGTATAGTATTGAGGTCCTGTTATTTGGGCACTGTATAGTATTGTAGTCCTGATATTTGGGCACTGTATAGTACAAAGGACCATGTATGTGGATGTTGTAATCCATATCAGCAGGATATGGCGGATCGAGTGCAGCAAATGTTATTCAATGGGTAGTGCCAACAAGCCTCTCTTGCCCGGTTATGGGTTCTCATCCTTTTAAAGCCAAGTACGCCCTAGTGACCAACTGTCCAACCACATACCCCAAGGGCGCAAGCCAGAGCCCAGTCCAGTAAACAAATTCCCGGCCAGACCTTCCCGGTATACAGACCACTTTTCATATCAAGCGAGACCAGACCCCCTGTATACAGACCCCCATTTCATAAACAGATGCCACCTATATATACACTACTCGAAAAATTAAAGGGAACACTTACGGTAACCAACCGAATATAACTCCAGGTTAATCAAACTCCTGTGGAATGAAACTGTCCACTTAGGAGGCCACACTGATGGACAATCAATGTCATCTGCTGTTGTGTAAATGGAATAGACGTCAGATGGACATTATTGGCAATTATCAAGACCCCCTCAATAAAGGAGTGTCTCTGCAGGTGGGGAGCACAGACCACATCTCAGTACGGTGCTTTCTGGCTGATGTTTGGTCACTTTTGGATGTTGGTTGTGCGGTCACACTCGTGGTAGCACGAGACGGACTCTAGAACCCACACAAGTGGCACCGGTAGTGCCGCTCATCCAGGATGGCACATCAATGCGAGCTGTGGCAAGAAGGTTTGCTGTGTCTGTCAGCGTTGTGTCCAGAGGATGGAGACGCCTCCAGGAGACAGGCCAGGACACCAGGAGACGTGGAGTGGGCCATAGTAGGGCAACAACCCAACAGCAGGACCGCAACCTCGGCCTTTGTGCAAGGAGGAGCACTGCCAGAGCCCTGCAAAATGACCTCCAGCAGGCCACAAATGTGCATGAGTCTACACAAATGGTTAGAAACCAACTCCATGAAGATGGCATGAAGGCCCGACGTCCACAGATGAAGATTGTGCTCACCGCGCAACACCGTGCAGGACGCTTGGCATTTGCCACAGAACACCAGGATTGGTAATTTTGCCACTGGCCCCTGTGCTCTTCACAGATGAAAGCAGGTTCACACTGAGCACATGTGACAGACGTGACAGAGTCTGGAGATGCCATGGAGGGCGATCTGCTGCCTGCAACATCCTTCAGCATGACCGGTTTGGCAGTGGGTCAGTAATGGTGTGGGGTGGCATTTCTTTGGAGGGCCGTACAGCCCTCGATGAGCTCACCAGAGGTCGCCTGACTACCATTAGTTACCGAGATGAGATCCTCAGACCCCTTGTGAGACCATATGCTGGTGCGGTTGGCCCTGGGTTCCTCCTAGACAATGCCAGACCTCATGTGGCTGTACTGTGTCACCAGTTCCTGCAAGATGAAGACATTGAAGCTATGGCCCGTCCGGTATTATTGTAGCATGTGTCCACCTCAACAAAATGGTGTCCACCTCAACAAAATGGTGTCCACCTCTACAAAATGGTGTCCACCTCTACAAAATGGTGTCCACCTCTACAAAATGGTGTCCACCTCAACAAAATGGTGTCCACCTCAACAAAATGGTGTCCACCTCTACAAAATGGTGTCCACCTCTACAAAATGGTGTCCACCTCAACAAAATGGTGTCCACCTCAACAAAATGGTGTGCACCTCAACAAAATGGTGTCCACCTCTATAAAATGAAACAAACAAAGTAAATAAACAGGAAAAAGGCATAGGACCTCAGTCAGTCGATGTATTTCTGTCAAACAAAGTACCAGAAATTACATCTTCTGCAGGTAAATCGCGTACCACCAGCGTGACAGAATTATGGTAACGAGGTCATTGGTCCGTGGATTTTCGGAATGATGTGGAAAAAACGGGATGGGAAACAAGACTTACACATGTTCCACGTGCTACATCGGAATGAACAAACGTTGCGACTGATAATTCAACGCCATATAGCACCCGGCACATTGAGCAGATCAGACGAATGGGCCGCTTATCGGAACATTTCCACATAGCAAGGTTTCAATTACATGCATGAAACGGTGAACCATCAACAAAATTTCATTGACCCCATCACGGGCGCAAACACGCAAAGGATCGAGTGCCACTGGGGTCACATTAAAACCAAAATATGTCGAAAAATGAAAGGTACATCGCCGAATTTATTGCCCGGTCACTTGGCTGAATATTGGTGGAAAAAGATACACAACGAAGCACCATTCAATGCCATCGTAGATGAAATAGCTGCGCAATTTCTGGTAATTTTCCGACTGACTGAGGTCCTATGCATTTTTACTGTTTATTTACTTTTTTGTTTCATTTTGTAGAGGTGGACACATTTTGTTTGTTTCATTTGTTAGAGGTGGAAACATGCTACACTAATACCGGCCCACCCGTTCCCCAGACCTGAATCCGATTGAGCACATCTGGGACATCATGTCTCGCTCCATCCACCAACGTCACGTTGCACCACAAACTGTCCAGGAGTTGGCAGATGCTTTAGTCCAGGCCTGGGAGGCGATCCCTCAGGAGACCATCCGCAACCTCAAAAGGCGCATGCCTAGGCGTTGTAGGGAGGTCATACAGACACGTGGAGGCCACACGCAATACTGACCCTCATCAGGAGCATGCCCAGGCGTTGTAGGGAGGTCATACAGACACGTGGAGGACACACGCAATACTGAGCCTCATCAGGAGCATGCCCAGGTGTTGTAGGAAGGTCATACAGACACGTGGAGGCCACACGCAATACTGAGCCTCATCAGGAGCATGCCCAGGTGTTGTAGGAAGGTCATACAGACACGTGGAGGCCACACGCAATACTGAGCCTCATCAGGAGCATGCTCAGGTGTTGTAGGAAGGTCATACAGACACGTGGAGGCCACACGCAATACTGAGCCTCATCAGGAGCATGCTCAGGTGTTTTAGGGAGGTCATACAGACACGTGGAGGCCACACACACTACTGAGCCTCATCAGGAGCATGCCCAGGTGTTGTAGGAAGGTCATACAGACACGTGGAGGCCAAACACACTACTGAGCCTCATCAGGAGCATGCCCAGGTGTTGTAGGAAGGTCATACAGATACGTGGAGGCCACACGCAATACTGACCCTCATCAGGAGCATGCCCTGGCGTTGTAGGGAGGTCATACAGACACGTGGAGGACACACGCAATACTGAGCCTCATCAGGAGCATGCCCAGGTGTTGTAGGAAGGTCATACAGACACGTGGAGGCCACACGCAATACTGAGCCTCATCAGGAGCATGCCCAGGTGTTTTAGGGAGGTCATACAGACACGTGGAGGCCACACACACTACTGAGCCTCATCAGGAGCATGCCCAGGTGTTGTAGGAAGGTCATACAGACACGTGGAGGCCAAACACACTACTGAGCCTCATCAGGAGCATGCCCAGGTGTTGTAGGAAGGTCATACAGATACGTGGAGGCCACACGCAATACTGACCCTCATCAGGAGCATGCCCTGGCGTTGTAGGGAGGTCATACAGACACGTGGAGGACACACGCAATACTGAGCCTCATCAGGAGCATGCCCAGGTGTTGTAGGAAGGTCATACAGACACGTGGAGGCCACACGCAATACTGAGCCTCATCAGGAGCATGCCTAGGTGTTGTAGGAAGGTCATACAGACACGTGGAGGCCACACGCAATACTGAGCCTCATCAGGAGCATGCCCAGGTGTTGTAGGAAGGTCATACAGACACGTGGAGGCCACACACAATACTGAGCCTCATCAGGAGCATTCCCAGGTGTTGTAGGAAGGTCATACAGACAGGTGGAGGCCACACGCAATACTGAGCCTCATCAGGAGCATTCCCAGGCGTTGTAGGGAGGTCATACAGATACGTGGAGGCCACACGCAATACTGAGCCTCATCAGGAGCATGCCCAGGCGTTGTAGGAAGGTCATACAGACACGTGGAGGCCACACACAATACTCAGCCTCATTTTGACTTGTTTCCACTTTCATTTTGTGTGTGTCTTCAAATCCAGGCCTCCATTGGTTAAAACATTTGATTACCATTGATGATGTTTGTGTGATTACAAGTATTCAATGAGAATATTTCATTCATTCAGATCTAGGATGTGTTATTTGAATGTTCCCTTTAAGTTTTTGAGCAGTGTATATATATATATATATAGAGAACCCAAACAACCATAACATGTAACGTTACAGAACTTGGCCCGTAGGATCAGAACAGACGCCTCATATACCGTGTGACATATTAACTCGTATATCCCGCGAGGGATTATAGACCATTGATGTATTTTATATAACGGGGAATGAGGCTATTTTCTGTCATTGCGACAATTCCCAAATATCTATTCAGTCCCAAATATGGAAGAACAAACACGTAAAAGCGAAGAAGAGCAAATAACACAAAAATAGCTCCAGGAAAAGAAGATTAGAAATAAAGGTATAAAAATAACCAATGTCGATATTAGCAGCCTGATAACATTACGTATCCCTGTAAGATACAGCGGCGGCATAAAAGCTTCACAATGAATGAGCGGATGTTTCTACAGAAACCTGCAACAGTCATCCGTGCGGAAAAAGCAAAACAGCCTCCGACCGGCACCGAGATACTGGAATAACAAGCAGGAATAATGAAAGAGTATACATATAAAGTATATCTCTATTACTCACAAAGAGACCTGTACTATAGCACTTATATTCATGTACATAGGGGGCAGTATTATAGTAGTTATTCTTATACATAGGGGCAGTATTATAGTAGTTATTCTTATACATAGGGGCAGTATTATAGTAGTTATATTCTTGTACATAGGAGGCAGTATTATAGTAGTTATATTCTTATACATAGGAGCAGTATTATAGTAGTTATATTCTTGTACATAGGGGGCAGTAGTATAGTAGTTATATTCTTATACATAGGAGCAGTATTATAGTAGTTATATTCTTGTACATAGAGGGCAGTATTATAGTAGTTATATTCTTGTACATAGGGGGCAGTATTATAGTAGTTATATTCTTGTACATAGGGGGCAGTATTATAGTAGTTATATTCTTGTATATAGGAGCAGTATTATAGTAGTTATATTCTTGTACATAGGAGCAGTATTATAGTAGTTATATTCTTGTACATAGGGGGTAGTATTATAGTAGTTATAGTCTTGTACATAGGGGGCAGTATTATAGTAGTTATAGTCTTGTACATAGGGGGCAGTATTATAGTAGTTATAGTCTTGTACATAGGGGGCAGTATTATAGTAGTTATATTCTTGTACATAGGGGCAGTATTATAGTAGTTATATTCTTGTACATAGGAGCAGTATTATAGTAGTTATATTCTTGTACATAGGGGGCAGTATTAAAGTAGTTATATTCTTGTACATAGGGGGCAGTATTATAGTAGTTATATTCTTGTACATAGGGGCAGTATTATAGTAGTTATATCCTTGTACATAGGGGCAGTATTATAGTAGTTATATTCTTGTACATAGGGGGCAGTATTATAGTATAGTCTTGTACATATGGGGCAGTATTATAGTAGTTATATTCTTGTACATAGGGGCAGTATTATAGTAGTTATATTCTTGTATATAGGGGCAGTATTATAGTAGTTATATTCTTGTACATAGGGGCAGTATTATAGTGGTTATATTCTTGTATATAGGGGCAGTATTATAGTAGCTATATTCTTGTACATAGGGAGCAGTACTATAGTAGTTATATTCTTGTACATAGGGGCAGTATTATAGTAGTTATATTCTTGTACATAGGGGCAGTATTATAGTAGTTATATTCTTGTACATAGGAGCAGTATTATAGTAGTTATAGTCTTGTACATAGGGAGCAGTATTATAGTAGTTATATTCTTGTACATAGGGGGCAGTATTATAGTAGCTATATTCTTGTATATAGGGGCAGTATTATAGTAGTTATATTCTTGTACATAGGGGGCAGTATTATAGTAGTTATATTCTTGTACATAGAGGTCAGTGCTTTTGTATATACCGGATGACATTGTCTGGGATGTACGTGGCTCTTTTGTTAGTTTCTCATGTCCTGTATCTGTGAATTCTGCTAATAATGTCACTGCTCATTGCTGTGCAAAATTTTTCATAATAATAATACGTAAATCTTATTTGTTTTCTGATTTACTTTCCATTTTCGCCACATTTGTGTTATTGAAAAGATGAGACGGGAGTTTATGAAAAGGCATAAAAATGCGAGGAGCGTAATTGCTAATCTTTGCAGTAGTCACGATGCTCAGGACAGAAGCTGCTTTCTCTCCGGCTGACGATGGCGTCTGACTCACATCTGCGCGTCTGTTACTATTAGTTTGGCTTCTATTCGCTCAAATAATGCACTTTTTTGTTGCCAACAAGACGGCAGTGAATTCTTGTTTTCGGCATCATTTTTCTATAATCAGCAAGACTTCAAACAGGAAAACAATGTTTGTATTTCCACCATTTTCCCCTATTTTACATATTATTCTCTATCTGCAGCGAGTCACAGCGGGTAAGTTTCCTGCAGACGTAGGAGACGTGACTTATTATATCATCTTTAGTTAGAGACCTCGGAGGATAATTTAGCCTTGACTATGGAAATACACAGAATTTTGCGACAGCCGAGGTCAGCCAGTGGCGGTATTGTATTTTTCAATCCAAGTATATTATATATGTACAAAAATATAACTACTATAATACTGCCCCTATGTACATGAATATTACTACTGTAATACTGCCCCCTATGTACAAGAATATAACTACTATAATACTGCCCCCTATGTACAAGAATATAACTACTATAATACTGCCCCCTATGTACAAGAATATAACTACTATAATACTGCGCCTATGTACAAGAATATAACTACTATAATACTGCTCCTATATACAAGAATATAACTACTATAACACTGCCCCCTATGTACAAGAATATAACTACTATAATACTGCCCCCTATGTACAAGAATATAACTACTATAATACTGCCCCTATGTACAAGAATATAACTACTATAATACTGCCCCCTATGTACAAGAATATAACTACTATAATACTGCCCCCTATGTACAAGAATATAACTACTATAATACTGCCCCTATGTACAAGAATATAACTACTATAATACTGCCCCCTATGTACAAGAATATAACTACTATAATACTGCCCCCTATGTACAAGAATATAACTACTATAATACTGCCCCCTATGTACAAGAATATAACTACTATAATACTGCCCCTATGTACAAGAATATAACTACTATAATACTGCCCCTATGTACAAGAATATAACTACTATAATACTGCCCCCTATGTACAAGAATATAACTACTATAATACTGCCCCCTATGTACAAGAATATAACTACTATAATACTGCCCCCTATGTACAAGAATATAACTACTATAATACTGCCCCCTATGTACAAGAATATAACTACTATAATACTGCCCCTATGTACAAGAATATAACTACTATAATACTGCCCCCTATGTACAAGAATATAACTACTATAATACTGCCCCTATGTACAAGAATATAACTACTATAATACTGCCCCCTATGTACAAGAATATAACTACTATAATACTGCCCCCTATGTACAAGAATATAACTACTATAATACTGCCCCCTATGTACAAGAATATAACTACTATAATACTGCCCCTATGTACAAGAATATAACTACTATAATACTGCCCCCTATGTACAAGAATATAACTACTATAATACTGCCCCTATGTACAAGAATATAACTACTATAATACTGCCCCTATGTACAAGAATATAGCTACTATAATACTGCCCCCTATGTACAAGAATATAACTACTATAATACTGCTCCTATGTACAAGAATATAACTACTATAATACTGCCCCTATGTACAAGAATATAACTACTATAATACTGCTCCTATGTACAAGAATATAACTACTATAGTACTGCCCCTATATACAAGAATATAACTACTATAATACTGCCCCTATGTACAAAAATATAACTACTATAATACTGCCCCTATGTACAAGAATATTACTACTGTAATACTGCCCCCTATGTACAAGAATATAACTACTATAATACTGCCCCTATGTACAAGAATATAACTACTATAATACTGCCCCCTATGTACAAGAATATAACTACTATAATACTGCCCCTATGTACAAGAATATAACTACTATAATACTGCCCCTATGTACAAGAATATAGCTACTATAATACTGCCCCCTATGTACAAGAATATAACTACTATGATACTGCTCCTATGTACAAGAATATAACTACTATAATACTGCCCCTATGTACAAGAATATAACTACTATAGTACTGCCCCTATATACAAGAATATAACTACTATAATACTGCCCCTATGTACAAGAATATAACTACTATAATACTGCCCCCTATGTGCAAGAATATAACTACTATAATACTGCCCCTATGTACAAGAATATAACTACTATAATACTGCTCCTATGTACAAGAATATAACTACTATAATACTGCCCCCTATGTACAAGAATATAACTACTATAATACTGCCCCCTATATACAAGAATATAACTACTATAATACTGTCCCTAGGTACAAGAAAATAACTACTATAATACTGCTCCCTATGTCCAAGAATAAAACTACTATAATACTGCCCCTATGTACAATATAACTACTATAATACTGCTCCTATGTACAAGAATGTAACTACCATAATACTGCCCCTATGTACAAGAATATAACTACTATAATACTGCTCCTATGTACAAGAATATAACTACTATAATAACGCCCCCTATATACAAGAATATAACTACTATACAGTCAGGGCCAGAAATATTTGGACAGTGACACAACTTTTGTTATTTTAGCTGTTTACAAAAACATGTTCAGAAATACAATTATATATATAATATGGGCTGAAAGTGCACACTCCCAGCTGCAATATGAGAGTTTTCACATCCAAATCGGAGAAAGGGTTTAGGAATCATAGCTCTGTAATGCATAGCCTCCACTTTTTCAAGGGACCAAAAGTAATTGGACAAGGGACTCTAAGGGCTGCAATTAACTCTGAAGGCGTCTCCCTCGTTAACCTGTAATCAATGAAGTAGTTAAAAGGTCTGGGGTTGATTACAGGTGTGTGGTTTTGCATTTGGAAGCTGTTGCTGTGACCAGACAACATGCGATCTAAGGAACTCTCAATTGAGGTGAAGCAGAACATCCTGAGGCTGAAAAAAAAGAAAAAATCCATCAGAGAGATAGCAGACATGCTTGGAGTAGCAAAATCAACAGTCGGGTACATTCTGAGAAAAAAGGAATTGACTGGTGAGCTTGGAAACTCAAAAAGGCCTGGGCGTCCACGGATGACAACAGTGGTGGATGATCGCCGCATACTTTCTTTGGTGAAGAAGAACCCGTTCACAACATCAACTGAAGTCCAGAACACTCTCAGTGAAGTAGGTGTATCTGTCTCTAAGTCAACAGTAAAGAGAAGACTCCATGAAAGTAAATACAAAGGGTTCACATCTAGATGCAAACCATTCATCAATTCCAAAAATAGACAGGCCAGAGTTAAATTTGCTGAAAAACACCTCATGAAGCCAGCTCAGTTCTGGAAAAGTATTCTATGGACAGATGAGACAAAGATCAACCTGTACCAGAATGATGGGAAGAAAAAAGTTTGGAGAAGAAAGGGAACGGCACATGATCCAAGGCACACCACATCCTCTGTAAAACATGATGGAGGCAACGTGATGGCATGGGCATGCATGGCTTTCAATGGCACTGGGTCACTTGTGTTTATTGATGACATAACAGCAGACAAGAGTAGCCGGATGAACTCTGAAGTGTACCGGGATATACTTTCAGCCCAGATTCAGCCAAATGCCGCAAAGTTGATCGGACGGCGCTTCATAGTACAGATGGACAATGACCCCAAACATACAGCCAAAGCTACCCAGGAGTTCATGAGTACAAAAAAGTGGAACATTCTGCAATGGCCAAGTCAATCACCAGATCTTAACCCAATTGAGCATGCATTTCACTTGCTCAAATCCAGACTTAAGACGGAAAGACCCACAAACAAGCAAGACCTGAAGGCTGCGGCTGTAAAGGCCTGGCAAACCATTAAGAAGGAGGAAACCCAGCGTTTGGTGATGTCCATGGGTTCCAGACTTAAGGCAGTGATTGCCTCCAAAGGATTCGCAACAAAATATTGAAAAAAAAAGTATTTTGTTTGGGTTTGGTTTATTTGTCCAATTACTTTTGACCTCCTAAAATGTGGAGTGTTTGTAAAGAAATGTGACAATTCCTACAATTTCTATCAGATATTTTTGTTCAAACCTTCAAATTAAACGTTACAATCTGCACTTGAATTCTGTTGTAGAGGTTTCATTTCAAATCCAATGTGGTGGCATGAAGAGCCCAACTCGCCAAAATTGTGTCACTGTCCAAAGATTTCTGGACCTAACTGTAATACTGCCCCCTATATACAAGAATATAACTACTAAAATACTGTCCCTATGTACAAGAAAATAACTACTATAATACTGCCCCCTATGTACAAGAATAAAACTACTATAATACTGCCCCTATGTACAATATAACTACTATAATACTGCCCCCTATGTACAAGAATGTAACTACCATAATACTGCTCCTATGTACAAGAATATAACTACTATAACACCGCCCCTATATACAAGAATATAACTACTATAATACTGCCCCCTATGTGCAAGAATATAACTACTATAATACTGTGCCTATGTACAAGAATATAACTACTATAATACTGCCCCCTATGTACAAGAATATAACTACTATAATACTGCCCCTATGTACAAGACTATAACTACTATAATACTGCCCCTATGTACAAGAATATTACTACTATAATACTGCCCCTATGTACAAGGATATAACTACAATAATACTGCCCCTATGTACAGGAATATAACTACTATACTGCCCCTATGTACAAGAATATAACTACTATAATACTGCTCCTATGTACAAGAATATAACTACTATAATACTGCCCCTATGTACAAGAATATTACTACTATAATGCTGCCCCTATGTACAAGAATATAACTACTATAATACTGCTCCTATGTACAAGAATATAACTACTATAATACTGCCCCTATATACAAGAATATAACTACTATAATACTGCCCCTATGTACAAGAATATAACTACTATAATACTGCCCCTATATACAAGAATATAACTACTATAATACTGCCCCTATGTACAAGAATATAACTACTATAATACTGCCCCCTATGTGCAAGAATATAACTACTATAATACTGCCCCTATGTACAAGAATATAACTACTATAATACTGCTCCTATGTACAAAAATATAACTACTATAATACTGCCCCCTATGTACAAGAATATAACTACTATAATACTGCTCCTATGTACAAGAATATAACTACTATAATACTGCCCCCTATGTACAAGAATATAACTACTATAATACTGCTCCTATGTACAAGAATATAACTACTATAATACTGCCCCCTATGTACAAGAATATAACTACTATAATACTGCCCCCTATATACAAGAATATAACTACTATAATACTGTCCCTATGTACAAGAAAATAACTACTATAATACTGCCCCCTATGTACAAGAATAAAACTACTATAATACTGCCCCTATGTACAATATAACTACTATAACACTGCCCCCTATGTACAAGAATGTAACTACCATAATACTGCCCCTATGTACAAGAATATAACTACTATAATACTGCCCTCTATGTACAAGAATATAACTACTATAATACTGCTCCTATGTACAAGAATATAACTACTATAATACCGCCCCCTATATACAAGAATATAACTACTATAATACTGCCCCCTATGTAAAAGAATATAACTACTATAATACTGTCCTTATGTACAAGAAAATAAGTACTATAATACTGCCCCCTATGTACAAGAATAAAACTACTATAATACTGCCCCCTATATACAAGAATATAACTACTATAATACTGTCCCTATGTGCAAGAAAATAACTACTATAATACTGCCCCCTATGTACAGGAATATAACTACTATAATACTGCCCCTATGTACAAGAATATAACTACTATAATACTGCCCCTATGTACAAGGATATAACTACTATAATACTGCTCCTATGTACAAGAATGTAACTACTATAATACTGTCCCCATGTACAAGAATATAACTACTATAATACTGCCCCTATGTACAAGGATATAACTACTATAATACTGCTCCTATGTACAAGAATATAACTGCTATAATACTGTCCCCATGTACAAGAATATAACTACTATAATACTGCTCCTATGTACAAGAATATAACTACTATAATACTGCTCCCTATGTACAAGAATATAACTACTATAATACTGCCCCATGTACAAGGATATAACTACTATAATACTGCTCCTATGTACAAGAATATAACTACTATAATACTGTCCCCATGTACAAGAATATAACTACTATAATACTGCCCCAATGTGCAGGAATATAGCTAGAATATTCTGCATGTGTAGTTGCGGGGCGGCAGTATGAATTATCAGTGTTTTTTCTTTAGGTTGTCCTTTCTGTGGCATCCTCGGTTTTCTGCACTGTGTGCACTGTGCTGTGTGTGGGTATTGTGCAGTACATGTAACGGGAGCGTTGCTTTTCCATCGTTTCTATACTTATCTAAGAACAGTTTGCTCAGTGTCTTTGCATAAAACAAGTTCCCATGTTACAGGACAGCATCTGCTGTGGATGTTGCAGTCTGTTCTCAGCTGCGGCAGTGCCCTGGCAGCGGTATCGGGCTGGTGATAAACACGGTGTTCTGGCACAGCGAGTCTTCATATCACAGGCGATGATGAGTTTTGCCTCTTTTTACCTTTTTTTTTGGGGCTGGCACACTGGTAATTTGGCATCTGGGTAAAATATATCACTGAGCGCTCACAATATGTCTGTGTGTTATAGTCCAAAATCAATAGTTACCAAAACCAAATAATAGGGGCACTTTAGTCCTGTCCTAGTAAAGCACTACCTCCATAAGTGATTGTACCTGATCACTTGAGTCAGAGACGTAGCACAGAGAGCTGTGCACACCAACACCGCTGAAAAAAGTAAAGTTTATAAAATGAGCTGCTTGTTGAGTGACAGCAGCTGAGGAGCAGATAATATGTTCATAGTTATCCCCTCCCCTTGTTAGAATTAGCATAAGTATTAGACAAACGATTCACTTTGTGTCTTGCAGGACCTGTGTGAGGTCATACCCATGTGACCTGGTATCTAGTTTTGTTGGCTGAGGCCCCGCCCCTTCTGGTCACATGGGTATGACCTCACACAGGTCCTGCAAGAGACAAAGTGTATCATTTGTATAATGCTTATGCTAAATCTAACAGGGGGAGGGGATAACTATGAATATATTATCTGCTCCTCAGCTGCTGTCACTCAACAAGCAGCTCATTTTATAAACTTTACTTTCTTCAATTTCAAAACCCACACATCCGAGCTGACCACTACAGGTATGTATAGAATCAGCCTGATAGTGCCAGTATAGCACTGTATGTATAGAATCAGCCTGATAGCGCCATTATAGCGCTGGCTTTAGCCTATATACGAAAATCCTGGTGATTGGTTCCCTTTAAGCTCTGTACATCAGTTTCTCAGGCAATCAAATAGCCAAGTACGGGTTCTTACCCGATCAGTCTGCCTAATACTACTCCCTCCATCAGTCTGCCTAATACTACTCCCTCCATCAGTCTGCCTAATACTACTCTCTCCATCAGTCTGCCTAATACTACTCTCTCCATCAGTCTGCATAATACTACTCCCTCCATCAGTCTGCCTAATACTACTCTCTCCATCAGTCTGCATAATACTACTCTCTCCATCAGTCTGCCTAATACTACTCCCTCCATCAGTCTGCCTAATACTACTCCCTCCATCAGTCTGCCTAATACTACTCTCTCCATCAGTCTGCATAATACTACTCCCTCCATCAGTCTGCCTAATACTACTCTCTCCATCAGTCTGCATAATACTACTCTCTCCATCAGTCTGCCTAATACTACTCTCTCCATCAGTCTGCCTAATACTACTCTCTCCATCAGTCTGCCTAATACTACTCTCTCCGTCAGTCTGCCTAATACTACTCTCTCCATCAGTCTGCCTAATACTACTCTCGTCATCAGTCTGCCTAACACTACTCTCTCCATCAGTCTGCCTAATACTACTCTCTCCATCAGTCTGCCTAATACTACTCCCTCCATCAGTCTGCCTAATACTACTCTCTCCATCAGTCTGCCTAATACTACTCTCTCCATCAGTCTGCCTAATACTACTCTCTCCATCAGTCTGCCTAATACTACTCTCTCCGTCAGTCTGCCTAATACTACTCTCTCTGTCAGTCTGCCTAATACTACTCTCTCCATCAGTCTGCCTAATACTACTCTCTCCATCAGTCTGCCTAATACTACTCTCTCCATCAGTCTGCCTAATACTACTCTCTCCATCAGTCTGCCTAATACTACTCCCTCCATCAGTCTGCCTAATACTACTCTCTCCATCAGTCTGCCTAATACTACTCTCTCCATCAGTCTGCCTAATACTACTCTCTCCATCAGTCTGCCTAATACTACTCTCTCCATCAGTCTGCCTAATCCTACTCCCTCCATCAGTCTGCCTAATCCTACTCCCTCCATCAGTCTGCCTAATCCTACTCCCTCCATCAGTCTGCCTAATACTACTCTCTCCATCAGTCTGCCTAATCCTACTCCCTCCATCAGTCTGCCTAATCCTACTCCCTCCATCAGTCTGCCTAATCCTACTCTCTCCATCAGTCACCCTAATACTACTCTCTCCATCAGTCACCACAATATTACTCTCTCCATCAGTCACCCTAATACTACTCTCTCCATCAGTCTGCCTAATACTACTCTCTCCATCAGTCTGCCTAATACTATTCTCTCCATCAGTCTGCCTAAAACTACTCTCTCCATCAGTCTTGCTAATACTACTCTCTCCATCAGTCTACCTAATACTACTCTCTCCATCAGTCTTGCTAATACTACTCTCTCCATCAGTCTACCTAATACTACTCTCTCCATCAGTCTTGCTAATACTACTCTCTCCATCAGTCTGCCTAATACTACTCTCTCCATTAGTCACCCTAATACTATTGTCTCCGTCAGTCTGCCTAATACTACTCTCTCCATTAGTCACCCTAATACTATTGTCTCCGTCAGTCTGCCTAATACTACTGTACTCTCTCTGTCAGTCACCCCAATACTACTCTCTCCATCAGTCACCCCAATACTACTCTCTCCATCAGTCTGCCTAATACTACTCTCTCCATTAGTCACCCTAATACTATAGTCTCCGTCAGTCTGCCTAATACTACTGTACTCTCTCTGTCAGTCACCTTAATACTACTCTCTCCATCAATCACCCTAATACTATTGTCTCCGTCAGTCTGCCTAATACTACTGTACTCTCTCTGTCAGTCACCTTAATACTACTCTCTCCATCAGTCTGATTAATACTACTCCCTCCATCAATCTGCCTAATGTTATTCTCCCCAAGACAATTTGTCAGTCTAGCATTATACCTGCTGGCAGTGGAGTAACATGAACCTCGTGGGCCCCAATACAGAAGCTTGTAAAGGACCCCCAATTATTTCAAGTCTCTGGTCGTTTCATATATCCCACAGGGACTTTTTCGGCCCCTCTAGACTCCAGGGACCGGGTGGGATTACAACCCCTGCACCTATTGTAGTTAACCCCTGCCTGCTTGGAGGGATCTTCATGAATATTCCTCTATACATTATATTGTGGACCTCCATTTTTAACTCTCGTATCTCTTTAAATATTGTTTTTTATTACTGTCATTAATTTGATGTCGTCAAACTAATAAAAATAAATTAACACCCTTGTTGCCGAAAAAAGGCAAATAACAGTGCGCCGCGGACTTTTCCCACATCCTGAGACGTTGTAGGCTTCTGCTACCTTTGGACACGGCCCAAAACATGTAATGCCGGAGGGGTTAGGTAAACCGGCATTTAATGGGCTGAAACAAGTTAATTACAGATGATAAGGAAAAAAAAACAACAAGCGGCGATGGAAACATTCCACCGGGATGCGGGCAGAATGTGAGGTCCTGGCGGGATCGTGTGTGCCGCTGACAGGATTCCCGCTGTTTATGGCTAATGACCATGTATATGGCAGGACACGGTGTCCAGGACGGGCGCGACCGAGGGAGTCACAGAAAAACATGGTCTCAGAAGAACCTGACGTTTCCGGTCCAACAAATTTATTATGGCCCTCGCTATACAGTTAGGTCCAGAAATATTTGGACAGTGACACAAGTTTTGTTATTTTAGCTGTTTACAAAAACATGTTCAGAAATACAATTCTATATATAATATGGGCTGAAAGTGCACACTCCCAGCTGCAATATGAGAGTTTTCACATCCAAATCGGAGAAAGGGTTTAGGAATCATAGCTCTGTAATGCATAGCCTCCTCTTTTTCAAGGGACCAAAAGTAATTGGACAAGGGACTCTAAGGGCTGCAATTAACTCTGAAGGCGTCTCCCTCGTTAACCTGTAATCAATGAAGTAGTTAAAAGGTCTGGGGTTGATTACAGGTGTGTGGTTTTGCATTTGGAAGCTGTTGCTGTGACCAGACAACATGCGGTCTAAGGAACTCTCAATTGAGGTGAAGCAGAACATCCTGAGGCTGAAAAAAAAAGAAAAAATCCATCAGAGAGATAGCAGACATGCTTGGAGTAGCAAAATCAACAGTCGGGTACATTCTGAGAAAAAAGGAATTGACTGGTGAGCTTGGGAACTCAAAAAGGCCTGGGCGTCCACGGATGACAACAGTGGTGGATGATCGCCGCATACTTTCTTTGGTGAAGAAGAACCCGTTCACAACATCAACTGAAGTCCAGAACACTCTCAGTGAAGTAGGTGTATCTGTCTCTAAGTCAACAGTAAAGAGAAGACTCCATGAAAGTAAATACAAAGGGTTCACATCTAGATGCAAACCATTCATCAATTCCAAAAATAGACAGGCCAGAGTTAAATTTGCTGAAAAACACCTCATGAAGCCAGCTCAGTTCTGGAAAAGTATTCTATGGACAGATGAGACCAAGATCAACCTGTACCAGAATGATGGGAAGAAAAAAGTGTGGAGAAGAAAGGGAACGGCACATGATCCAAGGCACACCACATCCTCTGTAAAACATGGTGGAGGCAACGTGATGGCATGGGCATGCATGGCTTTCAATGGCACTGGGTCACTTGTGTTTATTGATGACATAACAGCAGACAAGAGTAGCCGGATGAATTCTGAAGTGTACCGGGATATACTTTCAGCCCAGATTCAGCCAAATGCCGCAAAGTTGATCGGACGGCGCTTCATAGTACAGATGGACAATGACCCCAAGCATACAGCCAAAGCTACCCAGGAGTTCATGAGTTCAAAAAAGTGGAACATTCTGCAATGGCCAAGTCAATCACCAGATCTTAACCCAATTGAGCATGCATTTCACTTGCTCAAATCCAGACTTAAGACGGAAAGACCCACAAACAAGCAAGACCTGAAGGCTGCGGCTGTAAAGGCCTGGCAAAGCATTAAGAAGGAGGAAACCCAGCGTTTGGTGATGTCCATGGGTTCCAGACTTAAGGCAGTGATTGCCTCCAAAGGATTCGCAACAAAATATTGAAAATAAAAATATTTTGTTTGGGTTTGGTTTATTTGTCCAATTACTTTTGACCTCCTAAAATGTGGAGTGTTTGTAAAGAAATGTGACAATTCCTACAATTTCTATCAGATATTTTTGTTCAAACCTTCAAATTAAACGTTACAATCTGCACTTGAATTCTGTTGTAGAGGTTTCATTTCAAATCCAATGTGGTGGCATGCAGAGCCCAACTCGCAAAAATTGTGTCACTGTCCAAAGATTTCTGGACCTAACTGTATATACAAGCCGTACGCTCAGTTACCGTAAATGACCCATCCATCCCGAAATAGAAAGGTTCAGCAAAGCATGATGGGAAATAAACCTACACTGACGTGTCCCCATATTCAGTAACAGAGTGACCCCATTATAGCTCAGGAGTGTCCCCAAATTTAGTATCAGATAGACCCCATTATAGTTCAGGAGTGTCCCCATATTCAGTAACTGAGTGGCCCCATTATATCTCAGGAGTGTCCCCATATTTAGTACCACAGAGGCCCCATTATAGCTCAGGAGTGTCCCCATATTTAGTACCAGAGAGACCCCATTATAGCTCAGGAGTGTCCCCATATTTAGTACCAGAGAGACCCCATTATAGCTCAGGAGTGTCCCCATATTTAGTACCAGAGTGACCCCATTAAAGCTCAGGAGTGTCCCCATATTTAGTACCAGAGTGACCCCATTAAAGCTCAGGAGTGTCCCCATATTTAGTACCAGTGTGACCCCATTAAAGCTCAGGAGTGTCCCCATATTTAGTACCAGTGTGACCCCATTAAAGCTCAGGAGTGTCCCCATATTTAGTACCAGAGTGACCCCATTAAAGCTCAGGAGTGTCCCCATATTTAGTACCAGAGAGACCCCATTATAGCTCAGGAGTGTCCCCATATTTAGTACCAAAGTGGCCCCATTATAGCTCAGGAGTGTCTCCATATTTAGTACCAGAGTGACCCCATTATATCTCAGGAGTGTCCCCATATTTAGTACCACAGTGGCCCCATTATAGCTCAGGAGTGTCCCCATATTTAGTACCAGAGTGACCCCATTATATCTCAGGAGTGTCCCCATATTTAGTACCAGAGTGACCCCATTATATCTCAGGAGTGTCCCCATATTTAGTATCAGAGTGACCCCATTACAGCTCAGGAGTGTCCCCATATTTAGTATCAGAGTGACCCCATTACAGCTCAGGAGTGTCCCCATATTTAGTATCAGAGTGACCCCATTATAGCTCAGGATGCCCCCATATTTAATAACAGAGAGACCCTGTTATAGCTCAGGAGTGTCCCCATATTTAGTACCAGAGTGACCCCATTATAGCTCAGGAGTGTCCCCATATTTAGTACCAGAGTGACCCCATTATAGCTCAGGAGTGTCCCCATATTTAGTACCAGAGTGACCCCATTATAGCTCAGGAGTGTCCCCATATTTAGTACCAGAGTGACCCCATTATAGCTCAGGAGTGTCCCCATATTTAGTACCAGAGTGACCCCGTTATAGCTCAGGAGTACCCCCATATTTAGTACCAGAGTGACCCCATTATAGCTCCAGAGTGTCCCCATATTTAGTACCAGAGAGATCCCATTATAGCTCAGAAGTGTCCCCACAAACAGTGCCAGAGTGACCCCATAAATAGTGCTAGACTGACACAATTGACAGTGCTGTGTCCCCGTAGACAGTACCAGACTGTGGCAATCAGTGGCGTAACTGGGGTTTGATGGGCCCTGGTGCAAAGTTTAAACCTGGGTCCACCAACCGTACACCGACACTTGGGGTAGGGGATAATGATGCCGACACTCAGGGTACAGGATAGTGTCGCTGACACTTGCCTCTTTCCCTCAGCACTCCCATGTTTCCCATGATCTGAAATCCCTCTATCAGCACCCACTGTCCTATCTTCTGATATCCATCTTGTCCTCAGCAGGCACCTTCCCCATGTTCTGCTATACATTTTTCCCTCAGCATGCAGCTTTCCCATGCTCTGATATACATCTTTCCCTCAGCACCCAGCTTTCCCATGATCTGGTATACATCTTTCCCTCAGCACCCAGCTTTCCCATGCTCTGATATACATCTTTCCCTCAGCACCCAGCTTTCCCATGCTCTGATATACATCGTTCGCTTAGCACCCAGCTTTCCCATGCTCTGATATACATCTTTCCCTCAGGACCCAGCTTTCCCATGATCTGGTATACATCTTTCCCTCAGCACCCAGCTTTCCCATGCTCTGATATACATCTTTCCCACAGCACCCAGCTTTCCCATGCTCTGCTATACAGCTTTCCCACAGCACCCAGCTTTCCCATGCTCTGATATACACCTTTCCCTCAGCACACAGGTTTCCCATGCTCTAATATACATCTTTCCCACAGCACCCAGCTTTCCCATGCTCTGCTATACAGCTTTCCCACAGCACCCAGCTTTCCCATGCTCTGATATACATCTTTCCCTCAGCACCCAGCTTACCCATGCTCTGATATACATCTTTCCCTCAGCACCCAGCTTTCCCATGCTCTGATATACATCTTTCTCTCAGCACCCAGCTTTCCCATGCTCTGATATACATCTTTCTCTCAGCACCCAGCTTTCCCATGCTCTGCTATACATCTTTCCCTTAGTACTCAGCTTTCCCATGATATCAGAGCATGGGAAAGCTGGGTGCTGAGGAAAAGATGTATAGCAGAGCATGGGAAAGAACCACTTTCCCTCAGCCCAAAACTTTCCCATCCCATGCATTTATTTTTGTCCCCCTTCGTATATAGGTCTCCAAATACTATAATGGCCCCCACATAGCCTTCCATATAGTATAATGGGACGCACATAACCCTTCATATATTATAATGCAGCTCCCTTAGTCCTTCATATTGTATTATGCAGCCCACATACTGTTTAATGCATACGCATAGGCCTCCATATATTATAATGCAGCTCCATAGCCCTCCATGTTTTATAATGCAGCCCCACAGTCCTCCATATTATATTATGCAGCTCCCAAACCATTTAATGCAGCTCAATAGTCCTCCATATTTTATAATGCAGCCCTATAGTCCTCCATATTATATTATGCAGTCCCAATACCATTTAATGCACCCCCATAGTCCTCCATGTATTATAATGCACCCCCATAGTCCATGTATAAGGTGTCCTTCATATTGTGATATGCAGCCTCCATACCGTTTAATGCACCGCCATAGGCCTCTGGCCACTGTGTATTAACTGATTATAAAAAATAGTCCTCACTTCTCCTCGTTCCTAAATAAATAACCAAGTCCTCACTTCTCCTTGTTCCCCGCTGCTTCGGTCAGTGTCCCGCGCTTTGCAGTCTCAGCTCAGCAGTTGCGCCGTAGTGATGTCACCACGCTCTGCTGCACTGAGATGTCGAGCCAGAGTCGGAGTGCTCCTCTCCATCCTTCATCATTACTTTGTGCGATGATGGGCGAGGGGGGCTCGATGCCGCCACTGGTCCCGGGACCCCCCTGAGTCACAGGCCCCATAGCAGCCACATGCTCTGCCATTGACAGCACAGCTCCTCTCTCCCAGAGAGGAGCCGGCTGCTTCTCTGCAGGGCGGGTATCGGGGCCCTAACCCTGCCGGGCCCGGTCGCAGTCACAATCTCTGCGACCGCTATCGTTACGCCCCTGGCGGCAATGAACAGTGTAAGTCTCCCAATAAATGGTACTAAAGTGACATGAGTAACAGTCCCATTCACCTTATTGCCAGATTGTCCTTATAAAAAATATCCCCCATAAACAATATGAGAGTCCCCCTATAGACAATAGCAAGGACCCCCATAACCAGAGACAAATTGTCCTCAGAAATCGAAGACTTCTGCTAGAAATCCACTCACACTAACAGTGCCATACTAAGCCTGCCTCCATACACAGTGCAGGGTGAGCGGGCGAGGGCCTGTGCAGGGAACAAATGCTGCGGAGGTCTGTGACGTGTAGTGCACCAGCGTGGGTCGGGCGACTTTCTCTTTTTCCTGGTGCCTGACCTTCACCCGTATCTCAGCAGCGGCTCAGATAACACTGTATTCAGCTCGATAGTAGCATTTTTTTCTACGGACTTCAGGCAATGTTTATGGAAATTATCTTCACGATGGTGAAAAATCATTGCTCACCAGCGATAGAGATAAATATGTGTATATATCGCATGCACTGATTAGTAAATGATGGCAATTTGTATGATTACGGTTTACATGGGGCCGGAAGTGCAGAACGCACACGCCATCGGCTACAAGCAAGGGAATATCACTAGCTTACAACTGTCAGGGCCTACAGGGTTAAACCCCCCAAAACTACCGAAGGTATGGAGAATATCACCCTGAAGTTCTCAAAAAAACTAATCAATCTATGGTGTAAAAAGTTTATAAAAAGCAGTATTATAACAGTTATATTCTTATACATAGAGGGCAGTATTATAGTAGTTATATTCTTGTACATAGGGGGCAGTATTATAGTAGTTATATTCTTGTATATAGGGGCAGTATTATAGTAGTTATATTCTTGCACATAGGGGCAGTATTATAGTAGGTATATTCCTGTACATAGAGGCAGTATTATAGTAGGTATATTCTTGTACATAGGAGCAGTATTATAGTAGATATATTCTTGTACATAGGGGGCAGTATTATAGTAGTTATATTCTTGTACATAGGGGGCAGTATTATAGTAGTTATATTCTTGTACATAGAGGCAGTATTATAGTAGTTATATTCTTGTACATAGGAGCAGTATTATAGTAGTTATATTCTTGTACATAGAGGGCAGTATTATAGTAGTTATATTCTTGTACATAGGAGCAGTATTGTAGTAGTTATATTCTTGTACATAGAGGGCAGTATTATAGTAGTTATATTCTTGTACATAGAGGGCAGTATTATAGTAGTTATATTCTTGTACATAGGGGCAGTATTATGGTAGTTATATTCTTGTACATAGGAGGCAGTATTATAGTAGTTATATTCTTGTACATAGGAGCAGTATTATAGTAGTTATATTCTTGTACATAGAGGGCAGTATTATAGTAGTTATATTCTTGTACATAGAGGGCAGTATTATAGTAGTTATATTCTTGTACATAGGGGCAGTATTATAGTAGTTATATTCTTGTACATAGGAGCAGTATTGTAGTAGTTATATTCTTGTACATAGAGGGCAGTATTATAGTAGTTATATTCTTGTACATAGAGGGCAGTATTATAGTAGTTATATTCTTGTACATAGGGGCAGTATTATAGTAGTTATATTCTTGTACATAGGAGGCAGTATTATAGTAGTTATATTCTTGTACATAGGAGCAGTATTATAGTAGTTATATTCTTGTACATAGGGGCAGTATTATAGTAGTTATATTCTTGTATATAGGAGCAGTATTATAGTAGTTATATTCTTGTACATAGGGGGCAGTATTACAGTAGTTATATTCTTGTACATAGGGGCAGTATTATAGTAGTTATATTCTTGTACATAGGTGGCAGTATTATAGTAGTTATATTCTTGTACATAGGAGCAGTATTATAGTAGTTATATTCTTGTACATAGAGGGCAGTATTATAGTAGTTATATTCTTGTACATAGGGGCAGTATTATAGTAGTTATATTCTTGTACATAGGAGGCAGTATTATAGTAGTTATATTCTTGTACATAGGAGCAGTATTATAGTAGTTATATTCTTGTACATAGGGGCAGTATTATAGTAGTTATATTCTTGTATATAGGAGCAGTATTATAGTAGTTATATTCTTGTACATAGGGGGCAGTATTACAGTAGTTATATTCTTGTACATAGGGGCAGTATTATAGTAGTTATATTCTTGTACATAGGTGGCAGTATTATAGTAGTTATATTCTTGTACATAGGAGCAGTATTATAGTAGTTATATTCTTGTACATAGGGGCAGTATTATAGCAGGTATATTCTTGTACATAGGGGCAGTATTATAGTAGTTATATTCTTGTACATAGGAGCAGTATTATAGTAGTTATATTCTTGTACATAGAGGGCAGTATTATAGTAGTTATATTCTTGTATATAGGAGCAGTATTATAGTAGTTATATTCTTGTACATAGGGGGCAGTATTACAGTAGTTATATTCTTGTACATAGGGGCAGTATTATAGTAGTTATATTCTTGTACATAGGTGGCAGTATTATAGTAGTTATATTCTTGTACATAGGAGCAGTATTATAGTAGTTATATTCTTGTACATAGGGGGCAGTATTATAGCAGGTATATTCTTGTACATAGGGGGCAGTATTATAGTAGTTATATTCTTGTACATAGGGGGCAGTATTATAGTAGTTATATTCTTGTACATAGGGGCAGTATTATAGTAGTTATATTCTTGTACATAGGGGGCAGTATTATAGTAGTTATATTCTTGTACATAGGGGCAGTATTATAGCAGGTATATTCTTGTACATAACGGCAGTATTATAGTAGTTATACTCTTGTACATAGGGGCAGTATTATAGTAGTTATACTCTTGTACATAGGGGCAGTATTATAGTAGTTATACTCTTGTACATAGGGGCAGTATTATAGTAGTTATACTCTTGTACATAGGGGCAGTATTATAGTAGTTATACTCTTGTACATAGGGGCAGTATTATAGTAGTTATATTCTTGTACATAGAGGGCAGTATTATAGTAGTTATATTCTTGTACATAGGGGCAGTATTATAGTAGTTATATCCTTGTACATAGGGGGCAGTATTATAGTAGTTATATCCTTGTACATAGGGGCAGTATTATAGTAGTTATATTCTTGTACATAGGGGCAGTATTATAGTAGTTATATCCTTGTACATAGGAGCAGTATTATAGTAGTTATATTCTTGTACATAGGGGCAGTATTATAGTAGTTATATTCTTGTACATAGGGGCAGTATTATAGTAGTTATATTCTTGTACATAGGGGCAGTATTATAGTAGTTATATTCTTGTACATAGGAGCAGTATTATAGTAGTTATTTTCTTGTACATAGGGGCAGTATTATAGTAGTTATATTCTTGTACATAGGGGGCAGTATTATAGTAGTTATATTCTTGTACATAGGGGCAGTATTATAGTAGTTATATTCTTGTACATAGGGGGCAGCATTATAGTAGTTATATTCTTGTACATAGGGGCAGTATTATAGTAGTTATTTTCTTGTACATAGGGGCAGTATTATAGTAGTTATATTCTTGTATATAGGGGGCAGTATTATAGTAGTTATATTCTTGTACATAGGGGCAGTATTATAGTAGTTATATTCTTGTACATAGGGGCAGTATTATAGTAGTTATATTCTTGTACATAGGGGCAGTATTATAGTAGTTATATTCTTGTACATAGGAGCAGTATTATAGTAGTTATTTTCTTGTACATAGGGGCAGTATTATAGTAGTTATATTCTTGTACATAGGGGGCAGTATTATAGTAGTTATATTCTTGTACATAGGGGCAGTATTATAGTAGTTATATTCTTGTACATAGGGGGCAGCATTATAGTAGTTATATTCTTGTACATAGGGGCAGTATTATAGTAGTTATTTTCTTGTACATAGGGGCAGTATTATAGTAGTTATATTCTTGTATATAGGGGGCAGTATTATAGTAGTTATATTCTTGTACATAGGGGCAGTATTATAGTAGTTATATCCTTGTACATAGGAGCAATAGATAAACAGAAATTTGTGCCTCATCGTATACTTCGTTTCTGTATATGACCACACAATGGGATAAGCTACAACTGTAATTCTAACCATAATCACAATAAGTTTTTTCTTTTTTTTTAAGTTGTGAAATACATAAAGTGGCCTTGATTATTCAGAGATACCACACAAACTGACCTTTATGCTTTTAAAATATTTTGCTAGCAATATCCATCAAAAAATGTCTTATCTAGACGTGGTAACTTGTGCAATTACTGATTAAGGTCATTTTAAAGACTTGAGGTCCTGTTCTCAGACCAACAGTTCTAAAACAAATTCATAAGATCAGACTTAAAGAAGATAATGAACAAAGACTTCTAATATAAAATATGTATTTCTCAATTTAAGTGAAAATCATTCCATAACATTAGTGTTATATTCTTGTACATAGGAGCAGTATTATAGCAGTTATATTCTTTTACATAGGGGCAGTATTAGGCTATGTGCGCACGTTGCGTAAATACATGCAGTTACGCTGCACTTTGTAGCGCAGCGTAACTGCATGCGTCCTGCGTCCCCTGCATAATCTATGGAGATTGTGCAGGGGCCGTGCGCACGTGGCGTTTTAGAGCGCAGCGCTTCGGCTGCTGCCAAAAGCGCGCATTCTAAGAAGTGACATGTCACTTCTTCCGTGCGCTTTGCCGGCAGCCCCTGCACTGTCTATGGCAGGAGCTGCAGGCAGAGCGCATGGAATCGGCTTTTTTTTTTTTCACTACGGACATTTTCTGCAGCGATTTGAAGCGCACGTGTGCTCTTCAGATCGCTGCAGAAAATTCTGCAGTGACTGTACGCAACGTGCGCACATAGCCTTATAGTAGTTATATTCTTGTACATAGGGGGCAGTATTATAGTAGTTATATTCTTGTACATAGTAGAGCAGTATTATAGCAGTTATATTCTTGTACATAGGGGGCAGTATTATAGTAGTTATATTCTTGTACATAGGAGGCAGTATTATAGTAGTTATATTCTTGTACATAGGGGGCAGTATTATAGTAGTTATATTCTTGTACATAGGGGGCAGTATTATAGTAGTTATATTCTTGTACATAAGGGGCAGTATTATAGTAGTTATATTCTTGTACATAGGGGCAGTATTATAGTAGTTATATTCTTGTACATAGGGGGCAGTATTATAGTAGTTATATTCTTGTACATAGGGAGCAGTATTATAGTAGTTATATTCTTGTAGATAGGGGGCAGTATTATAGTAGTTATATTCTTGTACATAGGGGGCAGTATTATAGTAGTTATATTCTTGTACATAGGGGGCAGTATTATAGTAGTTATATTCTTGTACATAGGGGCAGTATTATAGTAGTTATATTCTTGTACATAGGGGGCAGTATTATAGTAGTTATATTCTTGTACATAGGGGCAGTATTATAGCAGTTATATTCTTGTACATAGGGGCAGTATTATAGTAGTTATATTCTTGTACATAGGGGGCAGTATTATAGTAGTTATATTCTTGTACATAGGGGGCAGTATTATAGTAGTTATATTCCTGTACATAGGGGCAGTATTATAGTAGTAATATTTTTATCCATAATAGAGCAGTATAATAGTTTCCTGTGGGTGACTCTTGACAACTTGAGTGCCTAGTTTCTAGCCCAGCATATGGTGGGAAGTCGTTATGATTGTGGTGAAGTATGCATCTTATTGCAGGTGTTTGTACAGCTATAGTTCTAGCGTTTTTGTTGAAAATTCTAGTGTTCTTAAAGGGACTTTGTCACCAGGTTTTTTTCTCCCCATCTGAGTGCAGCATAATGTAGAGACAGACCCCAATTCCAGTGATGTATCACTTACTGAGCTGTTTGCTCTCATTTTCATAAAATCAATACTTTCTCTAGCAGTTATACAGAGCTCATGATATGCTGGACTACCTGCAGCACTCCAAGTAGTCCTCTAATGATAATCTCCTGCTGATTAATCAGTGATTTTATCAAAACTACACTAATCAGCCCAGTAAGTGACACATCGCTGGAATCAGGATCTCTGCCCCTACGTTATGCTGGTGACAGATTCCCTTTAACTTTAACCTATGATATTAATTTACCTTACTGTTTACAAGAATGCTATATACGTACCTACAGGCTTGGCCTCCGTTTATCGTTGCGTAGCCTTCCTCCTTCCTCTGACATAGCAGCCTTTTGTGTCGAAAGCCACTAGAGAAAGTGGAAAATTTTATGAGACTCCTCAATTCCCTAATCTTCACCTATTTGTTTTTTGTACTAATTAAGTTAGGATTTTCCAGTGGGACATTATGTCCTTCATTAAAAATTCCAAACTGGAGAAAGTAAACAGGAAATCAAGAAATCGAGCCGGAGCGGCGGAGCGCATCTTCTTGGGTGGCAGTCGGGTTTGTCCTATATGGTTATATAAAAAATATGGTGTGAGCGAAGGTTTTTTTTTATTAGTTTCCAAGACCTCTGACCCCCAATTTTTTTTACTCTAGCTCCAAATTATAGTGAGCCGTATCCTCATTAATCAGCGTTATCATCTCAGGAAGGGGGGGGGGGTGTCAAGTTTTTGCAACATTCATTGCAGATGATGTAGATGTCTCTGTATAAGCAAAGTTGACCTTCTCCTAGGGGGATTATTCTGTTTGCTGCCACGACTTCATATCCTAATACCTGGGCCAAGGTAAAATGTATCGGTGGCACCCCCTCTTAGCACTTAGAAGCACAAACACCAACAAGCCCCCCACTTTACCATTGGAGAAGCCCTCCTCAAGTAGAAATTTGGGGGTCAAGAACTCTTAGACTGGCCCTCAGGCTAGGAGGACCCTAGCTATCACTTATCTTAGAGATACCTCTGAAGGTGAGGATGTCTGAGCCGCCTTCTTGGCCCTGCTCCTGACCAGTCCTGATCTTATAGCTCCTCCTCACTACCCCAGAGGATGGTCGGGACAGGAGTGTCATTAAATAGGCCAACAGGGGAACCAAAACTCTATTTCACAGCGTGCTCACACAGAGGTATAAGAGAATAAGAGAGAAGGAGGAAACAACAAGATGACTGGTGAACTCCACAACATCTCCAAGAACCACGCAATATAATCACCAGCAGGATTTTGACACAACAACACACAGACAAAAACAGCAATAAACTATAGTCGGCGTGGGTAGACAGATTCCACCATCTTAAAAAGGTGGGGAGCAAATGTGATACGTTTCCAACAACATGTGATCCCAGAGGTAACCAAATCTGTATCTCACATGCACACTTACACAAAAGGTAAAAGACAATAAGAGGTAAGGAGGAAAATAGACGCAGGGAGGAAACAACAAGACGATGAGAAAGATTCCACAAGAACTCCAAGCACCATGCAATATAATAACCAGCAGGACTGGCACACAACAGCCCAAAGATATACACAGAAATAGACTATAGTCGACATGGGAAGACAGATTCCACCACCTTAAAAAGGCAGGGAGCAAATATGATCGGTTTCCAACAACGTGATCCCAGAGGTAACCAGCAGGCTAGTAGAGTTTAACTCTTGCTAGTCTGACCATGAATGAGCACACAGCTGGTAGATGCCCAAGCCTGACTGTAACTCAGAACAGTGTGATCAGTGAGTAAAGAGACCTTGAACTGGACTTGTGTCGTCCTGTTACTGCCGGCGCCTACGCCATCGCGCCCCCTGCGCTATCAGCGCTTCACCATCATCCTCCCTGGGGCACAGCTCTGCCTGTGGAGAGGTGAACCATCCGACCTGCGTAGTTATCCGCCCCAGCAGAGAAGTCCCGCAGCGGCGGCTCATATTATCCGCACACCACAGGTGGCGTCACAAACAACTACACCCATCGTCCCCATCCCCAGACATTTTATTGACACCCGTGGTCACAGAACCGGGCGAGGCCACTGCGGCGTCCCAGGAGAAGCACCGCGGCCCGGCGACGAGTAACCCCCAACCCCGTGGGCGCGTCAACTTTGGCGTCACGAACAGGATTTCGTGCCCGCGGGTAATGTGTGCCTATAGACTGTGAACTGAGAGACTGTACACTGGCGGTCATTGGAAACGACAGGCGCCATGTGTAATCACCCCATCTGGGTGTGTGTCCCCTTCGTGGGCTGGGTAACAGAATGGCGAGAAGGACCGTCCCCGCCCACCCTGATGAGAGAGGGAAAACAAAACTTATCTAAAAAAAACCTGACCCGCCCCCTTGGAAAGGGCATGAAGATGAGCTCACCGCACAGTCTGGGACCGGATGTAAGATGGCGGAGAGCACCCGGAGCACCCCCAGGAGCGCAGGGTGGAAGCAGCCACCTCCCATGGTCATCCCGAAGAAGCCCCGGTGACATAACCAGTAATCACCCCAGAGTTGTAGGAGGAAGAAGTGAGGCGGTTGCAGGCTCAGTTGCTGGAGCTGCAGGAGGGAACCATCCGGAGGTGGCCACAAACCCTGATGGGAGCAACAGCGATGCTGGCCCCAGAGAGGATGGAACCTGCCACCGAGGAGGTGCATGGAGCAGCAGCACCTGTGGTCCTGGAAGTCGGTGACCTGGCAGGACCGCTGGCGGAGCCTCCGGTTGTCGCACCTGGCCACAGCAGATCAAGTGTGGCCTGGGATGCGATGGTCGATAAGGAGACAGGCCTGCAAGCTCCCCTGAAACCTATCATCACGCCGGAAGCAAACAGGTTGGCCAGTGAGCGGCAACTCCTGGAGGTGCTCACGGAGCAGGAGTAACACCAGGCACGCCACAAAGCCATGGAGGCACGGAACCTGGCTGCCAAACAGCGGAGCCGTAGAGAGCGACCCTCATTCCGGGGGCTGCTGCGGCATGGCATGGTGGTTCATTTCAACCTGGAGTGGGGGTGGGGGTTCATCGGTGAATCCGGGATGACCAAAGACATTTTTGTTTCCCAGAGGGACGTAGAATCCCACTTAAGCCGAGGACACCCGGACCGCAACCTTTACCCCGGTGATCGCGTCACCTACACTTGTCAAAGAGGTGAGAGGGGATGTATGCCCTGGACATACAGGTTGATCGGGTGCGGGAAAACCGGGACTGCGAGGAGGAAATGGACATGGATCATGGTACCAGAGGACCTTGTGACCAGGAGACTCAGACCATGGTATCCATGTATTACCTGCTGCCCTGGTAAGCTGCATAAGAACTGGAAATGTAGGATCACCTGGTTCCTGTAAATAGTTTGATAAACAGAACTGGGTAGATCTCATAAGTGTTTAATGGACAGCTGGGCCATCGGACTTGGAATGGCCAGGACTCTACTTGTAAATATGTTCCACCAGTTGTGCACCCTACCAGAATTACTCAGACCTGAAAACCTGTCGGTGTGCTGAAGAGGAGAAGAAGGG
This sequence comes from Anomaloglossus baeobatrachus, assembly GCF_048569485.1. NCBI lineage: Eukaryota > Metazoa > Chordata > Amphibia > Anura > Aromobatidae > Anomaloglossus > Anomaloglossus baeobatrachus. The sequence continues at coordinate 289,903,605 of NC_134359.1, read as the reverse complement.
TCCGGAACGCTCTGAGCACACCCAGAGCCTACGTTGGGGGTTAAGGGTAGGTTCCCCATACAGTTGCTGCTTATATGTTGCACTTATAATGCCAATGTTTTATGTGATGTGAAAAGAAAGTGATATGAAAAGTGAAAGTTTTATTGCACAAGTGAAAGTGAAAGTACAATGAGAAAGAAAAATGTTTTATTGTCCCAAAAGTGAATGTTTTACATGGCTATTTTATGCATTTACAGTGTCAACCGATTCCATGTGACATGTGAGATGTATGTTTTGCAACGTTTAAGAGTCAGTACCTCCCATAAAGGGAAGAAAAGTTGTTGTTAATCTGTAAATCAAATGATGCAGTTTCCACTGAATTACTTTTTTTTTTACAACCTGCGGACGTGCTGTGATGCGCTGTGGGGGTATATGGCACCCCTGCGGCTTCAGGCGCCACAGGGTACTGCACCTCACTTAAGGTGCAGTATTTGTCTTGGATACGGAGGAGGTCGTCGCTGGTAACAACCACAACCACAACCACAACCAACCAGGTGCTGGGGTAGCCATCACGAGGTATGGGACCTCATGCCAACTAGTCAGGGACCCGGGAGGCGGGGCACCAACAGGGGGAAGTGAGGAGCCATATTACACACAATAGCGGGTCTGCACTGGACAGTGTCCGTATGAGGTTGCACTTTGGAGGAGCAGCAGGGAACGAGTAGTTCGGGGCCCGTGGTCTGGAACAGGAGGCTCGACCCGGATTCTGAATAAAGGAAGGGGGAATCCCAGAGTTCGCGGGGAGTGCAGCAGGCACCCGTGACCTGTTCCAAAGCCCAGAAGCTGGGGAGGAGGGAGACCATTGAAAGGAAACTAACAGAAGGGACCGCAGGTCACGACCTCCGAGGTATCCGGGATTGGCTGGAGCCCATCACAGCGGGGATCGGCACTTTCCAACGGCTGAATGTGTGAGAAGTGAGTAAAGAGACCACATCCCCATCCCCAGCCATTTTATTGACACCCGGGGTCACGGAACCAGGCGAGACCACCGTGGCGTCCCAGGAGAAGCACCGCGGCCCGGCAACGAGTAACCCCCGACCCCGTGGGCGCGTCATATAACATCCAGCCCCTCATTCTCCTGAGGTATAACCTCAGACCCCTTATCCCCTCCCGGGGTGTATAACCTCCGGCCCCTCATCCCCCGAGTGTATAACATCCAGCCCCTCGTCACGTGGTGTATAACATCCAGAACCCTCATTCCCCCAGTATATAACCTCAGACCCCTTGCCATATCCCCAGGGTGTATAATATCTGGCCTCTCATCTTCCCAGTGTATAACACCCTGTATAATCTCCGGCCTCTCGCCCCCTGATGTATATTTTCCTCCTATATCTTCCCCATCACCTGTGAGTGATATTATCAAGAAGTGGAAGGAAACACAGCAACTCAGCCATGAAGTGGAGTCCCCATAATATTACAGAGTGGGGGGCCGAGTGCTGAGGAGCAGAGGACAGAAAAGTCACTAATGCTCTGCTGACCCCATAACTGCAGAGTCCAGACCTGCTCTGTAACATCAGCACTAACACTGCACCTGCCGAACGTTTCATGGAAGCTGCAGCAACCGTACCTAACCAAGTACAATGTCGAGCCGTACATCACCAAGCACAATGCTGAGCCGTACATCACCAAGCAAAATGCTGAGCTGTACATCACCAAGCACAATGCCGAGCCGTACATCACCAAGCACAATGCCGAGCCGTACATCACCAAGCACAATGCCGAGCCATACATCACCAAGCACAATGCCGAGCCGTACATCACCAAGCAAAATGCTGAGCTGTACATCACCAAGCACAATGCCGAGCCATACATCACCAAGCACAATGCCGAGCCATACATCACCAAGCACAATGCTGAGCCGTACATCACCAAGCACAATACTGAGCTGTACATCACCAAGCACAATGCCGAGCCGTACATCACCAAGCACAATGCCGAGCCTTACATCACCAAGCACAATGCCGAGCCGTACATCACCAAGCGCAATGCCGAGCCATACATCACCAAACACAATGCTGAGCTGTACCTCACCAAGCACAATGCCGAGCCGTACATCACCAAGCACAATGCCGAGCCATACATCACCAAGCACAATGCCGAGCCGTACATCACCAAGCACAATGCCGAGCTGTACATCACCAAGCACAATGCCGAGCTGTACATCACCAAGCACAATGCCGAGCTGTACATCACCAAGCACAATGCCGAGCCGTACATCACCAAGCACAATGCCGAGCCATACATCACCATGCACAATGCCGAGCCATACATCACCAAGCACAATGCCGAGCCGTACATCACCAAGCACAATGCCGAGCCGTACATCACCAAGCACAATGCCGAGCCGTACATCACCAAGCACAATGCCGATCTGTACATCACCAAGCACAATGCCGAGCCATACATCACCAAGCACAATGCCGAGCCGTACATCACCAAGCGCAATGCCGAGCCGTACATCACCAAGCGCAATGCCGAGCCATACATCACCAAACACAATGCTGAGCTGTACCTCACCAAGCACAATGCCGAGCCGTACATCACCAAGCACAATGCCGAGCCATACATCACCAAGCACAATGCCGAGCCGTACATCACCAAGCACAATGCCGAGCTGTACATCACCAAGCACAATGCCGAGCTGTACATCACCAAGCACAATGCCGAGCTGTACATCACCAAGCACAATGCCGAGCCGTACATCACCAAGCACAATGCCGAGCCATACATCACCATGCACAATGCCGAGCCATACATCACCAAGCACAATGCCGAGCCGTACATCACCAAGCACAATGCTGAGCCATACATCACCAAGCACAATGCCGAGCGGTGGATGTAGCAGTTTAAAGCAGCCCCCACTGGACTCTGGAGGAAACATGTTGTGTGTAGCTATGGATCGCACTTCTCTATCTCCGTCTGATGGACTCTGGGTTTGGTGATTCCAGGTGAACGTTCCCCCTGACTGCATTGTGCCCACTGTACAGTTTGGTGGAGGAGGATAATGCTCCGGGCTGAGAGCAGGGGTCAGCCTTGGCCCCTTAGTCCCAGTAAAGGCAAATCTTAATGTTTCACACAAGACATTGTGGACAATTATAGCCTCCAGCTTTGTAGGAACAGTTTGGAAAGACCCTTTTCTGCTCCCTATGACTGCGCCCAGTGCTCATGGTCCATAAAGATATGGTTGGGGGATTTTGGTGGAAGAAGATGACCTGCCGCACAGAGCCAGGACCCCAGCCCCATTCAACACCAATAGTGGCGTCTCCCCAACACCAGGGTCACCTCACAAATGCTCTGCTGGATGAAGGGGCAAAAATTCCCCACAGACAGCTCCAAAATTTTGTAGAAATCCTTCCAAGACGAGCAGGAGCCGAGGGGCCGACTCCATATTAATGTCTATGGGTGCAGGATGGGGGAGGTCAGTAGGTGCAATGTGGAGGGGCACATACTTTTTGACATTTAAAGTATATAGCCCTTTAATAACAGGATCTTGAGGTAATGACCATTTTTTACAGATACCTGGGTAATAACGTTGTTTATTATTCTCCGGCCCGGTTGTACGCGCCGCGCCGCCTCTTGTTTACAGCCACTTTCCTCCATTCAAACTGGATCAAGCAGGAAAGCCATAAATAGCTTCATGAGCGAGGCCTCGCGATACGGACGGGGACATATTTGTACTTAATTAATAGAAAAATAGCCGCAATTAACCTGTATAAATTGTTTCCCCTCCGTCCCACAGTGAAACTGGCCGAGGCCGGTGTGGATCCAGTGTAATCTCCCCGCCAGGCCGCAGATTTATGTCGGTGAAAGGGGCATAGGGTGCGTTACCATGGCGCCATCTCGCAGGGCCTATTTATTAGAGGATGAGAGACAACACAGCAGAGGCGTGCGCCCGTACATCCATGGCTCATTATATCTGTGCCGGACACTGTTTACATGAAAACAGAAAATATGGGGGAAGAAATCATCAGGCTCAAGTGAATTAGACATTGTTTGTCTACAAATTCAGTCAAAGAACACAATACCATGTCTGAAATGCCTGGGTATGGGTCACCATGCCCTCCAAATCCGAAAGAATAACTAATAGGGTCACTTTTAGTGGGTTGCCGATTTTCCTGACATCTAAGAAACAACACTATACCACTAGTAAATCATTTTTGTGTACCCACTAAAAAAAAAATAAAAATAGTGCTCTGAATGAAGTTTCTTAGTGTTTCCCAAAAAAAATGTCACTTCTTTTGTGGTCTCCACACAGTAAGACGAAGAAAAGATACACCTTAAACATATTATGATGCCCCCAGTGCCCTCACACACAATATAATGTCCCCCAGAGTCCCCACCACACATTATGATGCCCCCACAGCCTCTTACATAGTAGGAGTCTCCCCTAATATGTCACACACAATATGTTCCCCCCCACAGCCTCTCACACACAGTATGATACCCCTCACACATTATCATGCCCCCCACAGCACCCCACTAACAGAATGATGCGTCTCAAAGTTCCCACCACACAGTATGAAACCCCACACACAGTATGATGTCCCCACAGTCCCCTACACAGTATGATGTCCCCACAGTCCCCTACACAGTATGATGTCCCCATAATAAATTCTCCCACACACAATATGATCGGCCCCACAGCCTCTAACACACAGTATGATGCTCCTATAGTCCCCTTCACACAGTATGAGGTCCCCACAGTCCCCTACACACAGTTTGATGCCTCCCACAGTCCCCAGCACACATTAGGATGCCCCCAAAGCCTCCTATACAGTATGAGGCCTCCTTAGTAAGTCACACACAATATGTTACCCCTTACTACCTCTCACATATAGTATGATGCTACCACAGTTCACAACACATAATATGCTGCCCCCCACACATTATGATGCACCCCACTAACAGAATTATGCCTCTCATAGCCCCCACCACAGTATGAAACCTCACACACAGTATGATGTCCCCACAATAAATTCCCAACCACACATAATATGATGTGCTCCACAGCCTCTAACACACAGTATGACGATCCTATGGTCCCTACACACAGTATGATTTTCCCACAGTCCCCTACACACAATATGATGCCCCCACAGTCCCCCCCTACCCATAGTATGATGCTCCTATAGTCCCCTACACACTGTGATGTCCCCACAGTCCCCTACACAGTATGATGTCCCCACAGTCCCCTACACAGTATGATGTCCCCACAGTCCCCTACACAGTATGATGTCCCCACAGTATGCTCCCCCACACACAACATGATGTGCTTCACAGTCTCTAACACACAGTATGATGCTCCCATAGTCCCCTACATGCAGTATGATGCCCAACACAGTACGGCGCCCCTCACATACACAGTATGATGCACCCCACAGTCGCCTCCATAAATTATGATGCTTCCACAGCCCCATACACACAGTATGATTTTCCCACATTTCACCACCTCCAGTGTTTCCTGCCACAAATGATACCCTGCACAGTATAATTTCCTCAGACACAGTATCATTCCTCCACAGTCCCAACACAGTGTAATACCCCTATAGCGGTCCACACACAGTATGATGGTGCCAGTGTCCCTCCCACACACAATAAGATGCCCATGGTGCCCTCTTCCACTTTCTATTGTGCTTCCCTACTCCACAAGAAAATATTATAAAAATATTCACTTCGTTCCAGGCACAGCAGGTATGACCTCCAGGGCCCAGCCTCAGACGGCACTGGTGACTGACGACGCTCCTCGCTCCACCATTATATTTAACCGTATCTGCATCCAAAAGACGCAGATACAATTAAAAGTGAGACATGCCACCAACCTCTCGAAAAACATCAGGACAGTCCCCAAATCCGGGCTTGTTCTTCTGTATCCTGGAAGACTGGGGGGCATGGGGTAACTATTAAAGGGCCTCAACATTTGCACCTCTTCTTTTGAACAAAATATGAACCAGATCTGCCATCAAGCAGGAGGTGGTTCTCGGAGCTCTCAAACAGTCACCAGATTACCAACATGGCCAATGGACTGGGCCCTATGAATCATTTGCACTGACTCTAGTCAAAAATCTGGCAAAGTAATACGAGGCCCTTCAGTACAGGGTTGTATAGCTCGGCTCAAAAATGGGGGCCTATAGTGTTATCTCCACTATTTTCTCACATAAGAAGGTAAGCTTGTTGTTAATACATCTGGAAGAGCTAAGTAACTAACATGGCTGTTAAAAAGTTTTCAAAAAAACCTTCAGAAACACAGTACCGGTTAGTCTGTTGGCTTTTTGGTCTACCATGCAGGTCTAAAATGGTGACGGGAAAGGTAAGCTCCAGGCATCTTTTACTTGGGAGGTGGTCCAGTAGGTCACGTGAACCATGCTACCTGCATGATCGCACTGATGTTCTTGGTGGACATTGCACTAGGAGGTGCCAAAATCCCATTTTAGGCAAGTATTGAGGGACTGAGACAACAACAAATGTAAAGATCCAACCACCCAACAAATGTATAGCTGAGTAGCCAAATTACTTGCTAATAATTTTTCCCTTTAGGATTATGAGAAAACTGTTTGATGTTGGCGCCCACGGTCTCAAGTCCAAACCCCCAACTTACAGTGGGTACAGAACTTATTCAGTCCCCTTTAAATTTTCCACTCTTTGTTTCACTGCAGCCATTTGGTAAATTCAAAAAAGTTCATTTTTTTCTCATTCATGTACGCTCTTGCTCTGCTCCCATCCCCCATCATGACAGAAGAAAAACAGAAATGTAAAAATTTTTGCAAATTTATTAAACAAGAAAAACTGAAATATCACATGGTCATAAGTATTCAGACCCTTTGCTCAGACACTCATATTTAAGTCACATGCGGTCCATTTCCTTATGATCCTCCTTGAGATGGTTCTCCTCCTTCATTGGAGTCCAGCTTTGTTTAATTAAACTGACAGGACTTGATTTGGAAAGGCGCACACCTGTCTGTATAAATCCTCACAGCTCACAGTGCATGTCAGACCAAATGAGAATCATGAGGTCAAAGGAACTGCCCGAGGAGCTCAGAGACAGAATTGTGGCAAGGCACAGATCTGGCCAAGGTTACAAAAGAATTTCTGCAGTACTCAAGATTCCTAAGAGCACAGTGGCCTCTATAATCCTTAAATGGAAGAAGTTTGGGACCACCAGAACTCTTTCTAGACCTGGGCGTACAGCCAAACTGAGCAATCGTGGGAGAAGAGCCTTGGTGAGAGAGGTAAAGAAGAACTCCAATGTCACGGGGTCCTTCACCCATATCACACAATCAACAGAGCGAGAGATTGGTGAACAATCCAAAGATCCTTTATTCCATGCAATCCAGAAGGTCCATAAAATTATCCATCACACAGAGGGTAAAATAGTCCAGGAACACGGATACAGTCCAGTAAGTGGAAAAATGTCCAGGTCTCTCTGGGGAGTCTCAGCTTCTCCCACAGAGGATCAATATTCCTGTTTCTCTCTTCTCCTTCTCAGACAGACTGAATAATCACCCAGGTAAACAGAGCGATTGGGTGGATTCCAGGCCCCCCTCCCCCAGACTTAGGGACAAAAGCCCGGCAGGGGGTGAGTAACCTGCAAACAGGACAATGTACACACAAGGCAAGCAAATGGTAACTGAGCTGAGCTAATTAACCTGCAGACAAGACAAGAAATACACAGAATGAATGCAGCAAAGCTCCTAAAATATGAACCTACACAAAATGATACACAACCCACAATATCACACCCAAGATTACTGTGGCTGAGCTCCAGAGATGCAGTAGGGAGATGGGAGAAAGTTCCACAAAGTCAACTATCACCGCAGCCTCCACCAGTCAGGCCTTTATGGCAGCGTGGCCTGACGGAAGCCTCTCCTCAGTGCAAGACATATGACATCCCGCATAGAGTTTTCTAAATAAAAAAAAAAACACATGAAGGACTCCCAGACTATGAGAAATTAGATTCTCTGGTCTGATGAGACAAAGATAGAGCTTTTTGGTGATAATTCTAAGCAGTATGTGTGGAGAAAACCAGGCACTGCTCATCACCTTCCCAATACAATCCCCACAGTGAGACATGGTGGTGGCAGCATCATGCTATGGGGGTGTTTTTCAGCTGCAGGGACAGGACAACTGGTGGCAATTGAAGGAAAGATGAATGCGGCCAAATACAGAGATATCCTGGAAGAAAACCTCTTCCACAGCGCTCTGGACCTTAGACTTAGCTGAAGGTTCACCTTCCAACAAGACAATGACCCTAAGCACCCAGCTAAAATAACAAAGGAGTGGCTTCAGAACAACTCTGTGACCATTCTTGACTGACCCAACCAGAACCCTGACCTTAACCCAATCGAGTATCTCTGGAGAGACCTGAAAATGGCATCCACCAACGTTCACCATCCAACCTGACGGAACTGGAGAGGATCTGCAAGGAAGAATGGCCGAGGATCCCCAAATCCAGGATCCCAAGAAGACTCATGGCTGTACTAGCTCAAAAGGGAGGGTGCCTCTACTCAATACTGAGCAAAGGGGCTGAATACTTATCACCATGGGATATTTCAGTTTTTCTTGTTTAATAAATTTGCAAAAATTTCTACATTTCAGGTTTTGTTTGGCAAGATGCGGGCAGAGTGTACATTAATGAGAAAAAAAAGAACTTTTTTGAATGAAACAAAGACTGAAAAATTTAAGGGGTCTGAATACTTTCCGTACTACTTGGCGTGGTCGGTTCAACAAACGTAGTTCTTTCAGGTACATTTAGGGTTAAGTTTCCTTGATGATTGACACCATTTTCGTCGCCTCTGAATGAGCCCCATTAACCTAGTTTTTTTTTATTTTATCGAAGATGAAAGCGGTGCGGCAAAACAAAAAGCCTGTCTGAGGGGGAGCTGGGTGACCCTGCTGGCGGAGTGTGCAGACTGTACAATACCGCCTATTATATACTCAGCGCTTTCATTCATAGCGAGAGTGACCCAGAAACCAGATGCTCAATCTAGGTCCCCAGGTGTGAATTTATTAACCAGCCGCCATTCTATCTCTCTCTTTTTTAATCCTGACCCAGTTCTAAAAGTCTTGAAATTACAACAAGGGAGTCAATCTCCCACCAAGCGCAGGTGGCATCTGAAATGAATAAGCCGCCAAGCCCGACATGTAGAGAAGATAAAGATGCGAGTCCTCTAGTCCTCGCCTTCCGACAAGAGCTCCTTCAAACTAGGGAAAAACTGGATGACGAAGAATGAAAAATCTGCAGTGCACAGAAGTCATTAAGTCATCTTATTTTGTCCCTTTTGCTATGCGCAAAAGTCATTAAATCATCTTATTTTGTCCCTTTTGCTATGCGCAAAAGTCATTAAATCATCTTATTTTGTCCCTTTTGCTATGTGCAAAAGTCATTAAATCATCTTATTTTGTCCCTTTTGCTATCTTTTTTTGGGTGGAAAGGTTTAAAAAAACGCAGTAATTCTGCCATTTTATTGTTTTGTTTTTATGGGAACATAGTGCGGTATAAAAGACACGATAACTTGGTTTGGCGGGTCATTACAATTGCAGCGATTCAAAATTTATTTGAATTTTTTAATTTTTGCACAATAAAAACTCTATTTTTAAATTCATTTCTTTTATTGTCACTGCGTTCAGAGATCTAAAACACTTCATTTTCTCATTGATTTTTTGGGTTTTTTTTTGTGGGGGAGGGGGATGACAGTTTTTATTGGTATTAAATTGTGGTGAATCTAACATATTGATTACTCTTTATTAATATTTTTAAGGTAGAATAGAAAATAATAATTTATTATTTTGATTTTCGCCACATGAATTTTGCAGTCATTTTCAATTTTTTATTTTAAAAGGAGTTTTTTTACTCAATTTTTTATTTTTATTTTTTAATTTAAATGGAATTTTTTTTTTTTACTCAAGGTTTTATTTTTTAATTTAAGTGGAATTTTTTTTACTCAATTTTTTTATTTTTATTTTTTAATTTAAATGGAATTTTTTTTACTCAATTTTTTATTTTTTAATTTAAATGGAATTTTTTTTTTTTACTCAAGGTTTTATTTTTTAATTTAAGTGGAATTTTTTTTTTTTACTCAAGGTTTTATTTTTTAATTTAAGTGGAATTTTTTTTACTCAATTTTTTTATTTTTATTTTTTAATTTAAATGGAATTTTTTTTACTCAATTTTTTATTTTTTAATTTAAATGGAATTTTTTTTACTCAATTTTTTATTTTTATTTTTTAATGTAAATGGAATTTTTTTTACTCAATTTATTTTTACTTTTTAATTTAAATGGATTTTTTTTTTTACTCAAGGTTTTATTTTTTAATTTAAGTGGAATTTTTTTATTTTTATTTTTTTAATTTAAATGGAATTTTTTTTACTCAATTTTTTATTTTTATTTTTTAATTTAAATGGAATTTTTTTTACTCAATTTTTTATTTTTTAATTTAAATGGAATTTTTTTTACTCAATTTTTTATTTTTTAATTTAAATGGAATTTTTTTTTTTACTTGGAATTTTGGAACAAATGACTTTACGTTCTTCGCCATACAGAGGTACAGTTCACATACAATGGCACGATATCCTTCATGGACATAATAGACTTAAGATGGCGCTATACTTGATGGTTTGTGCTCATTCTCATGCGTTCTTGAAGACATTTTTAATAATAGTTCACACAACACAATTTCTACTCCCTGTTCAAAAGAAAGAAATACACACAAATATGAACAATGATTCACAAGACGATTAACAATTCAAGGAGTGACAATCAAGACATCTTAAGTGGCACCCATATGCTTTGCAGTCCTTTTTTTCTTCTTCACATAATGACATGAGAACAGGGGAACGGCCCGGTGACAGTCATTTTGCATCATGTGGCCACTCTTCTGGCCTTAGATAATAATAATAATAATAATAATAATAATAAGAAGAAGAAGAAGAAGAAGAAGAAGAAGAAGATGCCTGAATAGGCATAATCTTATGTGAAACATTCAGAAAAGGCCAGTAAAAGCATCACTAGATGCAAAATGGCCAGTAGAGGGCCAGAAGAAGCATCACTTGATGCGAAACGGCTGTCAAGGGCCAAAAGAAGCATCACTTGATGCGAAACAGCCGACATGGGTCAGAAGAAGCATCACTTGATGCGAAATAGCCGGCAAGGGCCAGAAGAAGCATCAATTGATGCGAAACAGCCGACATGGGTCAGAAGAAGCATCACTTGATGCGAAACGGCCGACTTGGGCTAGAAGAAGCATCACTTGATGCAAAATAGCCGGCAAGGGCCAGAAGAAGCATCACTTGATGCGAAACAGCCATCAAGGGCCAGAAGAAGCATCAGTTGATGCGAAACGGCCGGCAAGGGCCAAAAGAAGCATCACTTGATGCGAAACGGCCGACATGGGCCAGAAGAAGCATCACTTGATGCAAAACGGCCGTGAAGGGCCAGAAGACTTAGGATGCGTACATCCAAAACGCGTTAGTTTGCCTCCTTTGAAGTTATTTCATGGATTTTCACATAAGTTTTTAATTCTGTTATGGATCTAATTTAATGGTTAAAATAAAATTGTACTTCTAAATCATATCGGTGCTGGATCACACCATTTTTTGCTTATTCCTTATAATATTCGTGGATATGAAAATCCACATACCCACAGTGGAATCCATGGACTTCCTTTGGTGAGCTGATTATATTATGAATTTGGTGGTGAGTTGATGCATTCTCTCTGTTTTCCCCCTCTAGTATGCATCAGGGGGCACCTTCTTCAGGACTTAGATCAAGAAGCCTGGATAAGGATCATCTGACGTGAAACGTTCGGAAAAGGCCAGAAGAAGCATCACTTGATGCGAAACGCTAGAATGGGCCAGAAGAAGCATCACTTGATGCGAAACGCTAGAATGGGCCAGAAGAAGCATCACTTGATTCAAAGTGGCTAAAAGAGGCCAGAAGGAGTGTCACCTGAAGCAAAATGGCCAGAAGAAGCATCACCTAATGTGAAACTGCTGGAAGAGGCAAGAAGAAGCATCACCTGATGCAAAATAACTAAAGGAAGCTAGAAAAAAAGCATCACCTTATTCAAAATTACAAGAAAAGGTCATAAGAAGCGTCCACTAATACAAAACTGTTGGAAGACTGGAAGGGGCCAGAACAAGCGTCACCTTATGTAAAACGGCTGGAAGACCCAGAAGAATTGTTATCTGATACAAAATAGACAGAATATGCCAGTAGAAGCGTTTGTCATAGCTGTTTCTCTGTTACTAGGACTTGTGACAGCTTCTGAGCCAAAGTCTCTCTTTGCCATCTGTGACTCCTCAAATTAAAGGTATTCCCTTTCCTTTGGTGCACAAAGGGTTAATGTCAGTTTTGCTTTCCAGCAGCTTCTGACTCCAGGACTCAGGTGTTTCTGGTTGGTGACCATTCCCCTATATATGGTCACATCTCTCAGTAGAGGGTGCTGGTCATTCTCAATCCATTCTGAAGCTTGGACTGAAGGTGGAAAGAGCTGCCGAGCCCTTATTGCAGTAAAGCAGTGTATACGGCAGTTTTGGTGTTTGATTGCAGCTGTATTGTTGTTCACCTGTCTGTCATACCTTCCCCTTCATGTTGTATTAGTGCAGCAGTGAGGCTAGCATCCCTTACCTGCCAGCTCACTAGCCAAGGTTTACTGCAGGGTCTCCCAGGGCTTCAGGTTTATGCTCAGCAACAGGTGAGGAACCTGTATAGGGACTGACTAGGAGTCCAGGGTACAGTTGCAGGTAAGTGTTCCTTCTCACTTACGCTAGGGCCCACCATTGTAAAAGTGTCCTCAATGTACCCCTTGTCTGTTGTGGTGAAACCACTGTTTATTGTGTGTCTCGTCTGCAAGCCGCACCTTCCCCAAGTCTGTGTGTGACAGCGTTACCTGGTACAAAATATACAGAATATGCCAGAAGAAGCGTTACCTGATGTGAAACTGCTGGAAGAGGCCAGAAGAAGCGTAACCTTCTACAAAACGGCTGTCACTTCAATGCACCCTTCATTCTGAATTTCATTGTATGTTGTGTGGCAAAAAATACAATGGATGTGTAATGAAATAAAAGGATTGAAAGCATTTTGTGAGAGCCTCTTCAGACATCTTTATTGTCAAAACTTCCACTCTGTCTATACCCTGGTGATTAGACTTCATCCTTACTATGTGACACCACGCCGGTGGCCAAAATCCCCTAGATCCCAGCAGAGCTTGAGGATCATCTACTGCACAATCTCAAAGATTCGCTCCTTTTTCCCTCCTTTCCTCAGTATCACAATGCACAGGCCCAATGAACGTCAGGTCTTCTTGGGCCCAACCAGATCCTGGCTAGTGATGAGCAAGCACTACCATTGAAACAAGCAGGTCGGAATTCTGGATGGGGTAGACTCGAGTATATTGGGACGGGGTAGACTCGAGTATAATGGAAGTCAATGGGAAACTTGAGCATTTTTACTGAAGATCTTCCGGAAAAATGCTCAAGTTTCTTATTGACTTCCATTATACTGGGTATTTAAGTACAACCTGTGACGACATGGACACCCAATGCCTCTCATGGGTTAAAGTTTCTTAAAATTCAGCCAGACGTCATTGTTCTTCTGTGTGCTATCCCATGTTTGCTTAGCTATTGTTTCTCCAGACTCTTCCAGTAATCATTGTATTGTAGTTGTGTATTGCTAATGTAATTACCTTAGTAGTCATTGTCTAGTCTGTGCATTCCAGACTACATGTATACCCTCAGTCTTTCTGTAGACATCATTTGGATGAACATTGTCCATGCAGCTTCAGATTCATCCAATGGGAGAGGCGATCTTGTCCAACCAATCGATGAGGACGCAGTGTATCCAAGTGGAAGGCTGTGGCTATAAAAGGGATTTCTTTAAGCCACCAGGGGGATGAAGGTTGATGGATGCTGGTGGATCCAGTCTAAGCTCTTTGGAGCTGACTAGAGGATCAGGATATCTTATGGATTCAATCTAGGGACTCCGGTTCCGGTTGGAGACCATATCCACAGCCTAGGCATTTCGACTCCGGCTGCCAGGTTTATATCATCATACCAGGACTACCTAAGGAGGACACTCAGGTTGGGACAGTTCAGTCACCTGCTACAGACTTTGCAGACCTCACACAGCTTCCTAAATCTGGCACTATTCCTTTATCGGTGGGTGCCCACCGAAAGCGGGGTGCTGCTGGAGTGGAGTAAATAGCCCTGGAACCTCTGAGGCATGGACATTCTAAATCCCTGGTGAGCCAGTGGAAGGGTGAGACTCTGTTGCCTGTTACATTTGTGTGTTTTGCTGGTTATGTGTTATGTGCCGTTAATTGTTTGGGGATCCAATAAAGTCTAATTATTGTGGTTCCCTCACCCTGTGTTGTCTGAGTAGTGTTACGCCCACGGTTAAGGAGGCCGGCGTTCAGTTGGGATGAGCCCTGAGCCACGCTGTCTTTCTAAAGGCGGTGGGTTTTAGAGGACGAGAGCACCCACTGAGCCCCGTGTCTCCACACAACCAATCAAAGCTTCCGACCTACTCGTTTTGATACCAAGCACCCAAGCATGGTAGTGATCGTTCATCGCCAAGCTGGCATCTCCTATGGTGTTCTTACCATCAGCTACCATGACCGGGCTTGGAAGTCCCTGCCACCTTAGATGATACAATGCCAAGCTCACTTTACATCTACATGGCTACTTGTTAGAAGAATCTCTTGACGGTAATTTTATCAAAAGCTGTTCACTCGTTGCAATCTATGAGGGAACCTACCATAAAGTGTTTAATTCTCCTGTAGAGCCACTACAGGAGAACCAAAACATTAGACAAGTCAATGGGTTGTCTGTGTAATTCTGGAAAGGACAGGTCCACCAGAGAGACTCTCTCCGTAATGGCTTTCCAAAACTGACCAAAAAATGAGGACTGTTATGATCCGGAACCATGGAAGACCACCATAACTCATTGGTAAAAGGTGACAAGAGCATTGGCAACTAATCTGGCCGCCATCCCCTTACTAACCATCAACACTAGAAGTAGCCGAGGGGTGAACTAACATCCTATGCACCGCGAACCCAGCTGGAGAACTAGCTATCCTGAAGGAAGGAAAGATGAATATCTCTCTGCCTCAGAAAATAGATAAAGAATAGCAAGCCCCCCACATTCAAAGACTGCGGTGATATAGGAAAACACAATACACAGGTAGATGATAGGATTAGCAAAAGGCGAGGCCCCCACTGACTAAAATAGGAAAGGACAGGAAAGGGGCTGATGGCGGCCAGAGAAAAACCCTGCAAAATTCCAAATTCCTGATAGTACAAAAAGGCCCTCAGATCGCACGATCTGCACTCCGTCCTATACCAGGCGCTCTTGTCATACCAATGAACAGAAAACAAGAATCATTACAAATTCAAAGAGCCACAAACACATGGACTTATAGGAGCAATACTCCAAACATAACTGCAGGGAGTTTCCCAGCTGAGCAACTGCGAGGGAAGATCCCTGCATGCAAATAAACTCAAAACAACCACAGCAAAATACAAACTCAGATAAGAGTAAAAGAGCCAAACAACAAATAAAGAGCAAAGCACTTATCTGGGATATATGTGGTGTGGAGCAGAATGAAGCAGGCTGGTGAACAAAGAACAACTGACATCCGGCATAGCCTGCTATCAGACCAGGATTTAAATAAGCAGAGAGTTAGCAATGGAAATGCCCATAGCTCAACACACCTGGTCTATGTCCAAACCATTCCTGGCCACAAGAGGGAGCCTCCCAGCAGCCAAAGCATAACTGACATTCACAACAGAGGACATATGAACATGGACAACCCCTTTAACCACTGTACAAAACATAATACAACAGTAAGAGAAGAATGACAGCTATGTCTTATCTCAGAGTTACATCTGAAGGTGAGGATGTCTGAACCGACAACCAGCCCTGATCTTATACCCACTCTTATTGTCACTCAACTTCCATGTTTCCCAATGGGGATGAATTTCTCAATCACAGGAATATTGGCAGGATCAGAATTCGTGTACTCAGTGCCGTGTTTTTTTTCCAGTAGATGGTGAATGTTGTGCCGCGTGATGACACGATACGCAATTAACGGGATTGTGACGATGTGACATCTGCTCATTACAAATGGACCGGTCGATCCAACATTCTATTTTAATCCCGGATTTTTCAATATTACGTCATGAAATGTTTAATTATAGCACTGCCTTCGACAAGAGGTCCCCCGAGGAGGGTGAAAGATGCCATTCATAGGCCAAGCAATTACCCCGGCCATATGTCACCGAATATTAAAAACCTTTAACACACTTATGCAGAAAGCCGGACGGAGCACTTGAGGGAGACAAATTGGATCAAGTGGATGTCATCTTGTCCGCGAGATGAAATCAATGATCTAAATATAGTCCGGACATGGGAAGAAGCTGGCATATTGGGTCTGCGCAGTTGATCGAGGTGACGGGCAGGGAAAAAAAAAAATAGCAATTTCTTTTTATAGAAGGACGTCGGGAAGGAACGAAGGGGACGTTTCTGCCTCCAGCGGCAGGATACAAATTAGAAGCAGACCAGTAATTAGTGCTAAGTGTTTGTTTTCATGTCCCCCCCAAGCACACGATGTGCAGAACGTATGGAAGACGAGGACTCCGGGGGGGACATTGGGTAAGGAAGGAGGAACCTCGTGGGAGTCACTGACCAGATGTTTACGTTCATTTATCTCCGATGCGTCACCATCATTTACGTACGTTATACAATCAGCCATCGCCAGGATACTGGACGTGGAATTAGTAGAAAATTTCCACTTTTCAGAACATTTCACAGATTCGTCCTATAATGATTTCTTCTCCGTTCACAGCCAAAGCTGATCTGAGAATCCTGATGCTCTCCTGCCGCCGGAATGCAGAAGATTACAGGACCAGAGATGGTCCACAAGCTCTTCTTATTGGACACCAACTTAATTTTTACTGTATTTTTGGAGATCAGCAGAGATGAAAACAGAATGCAAATGTCGAATAGGAAACAATATAAAAAAATATATTATTACAACTATACCATGATTATTATATAATAGATTTTAAGGTCTTAAAAGTTCTTGTCCCCAAAATCACAAGTTGCCCCTTTTTTGGGGGATGGAACGTAAATGCCCATGGTCGGTCTACACTCAATTGTCTATGGAACTGCTGGAGAAGGTCAACTACAGCGCTCGGCTATTTCTGGCAATCCCATTAACATAGAATGGAGCGGAAATTGAATATGCGCCTCTCCGTTCCGTACAAGACACGAAGTAGAGCCCTGTTCTTGGGGTTCCGGAGCCCTAATTTGGAGATGTGACACCTGGGATAAGGTTAGGGAATAAGTTGTGATTTGGGAAAACAGTGGTGTCCTAGTGGGATAGCATTCAATACCGGTGGAAGAGAAGCAACCTTTGCCTAATTTTAGGTAGAACGTCGTCCAGTCCCTTATTAGGATACTGGTCACGATGATCGGGGAGATCGGGGTCCAGGGCTCCTAGACTGGCCCTCAGGCTAGGTGGACTCTAGCTATCACGTATCTCAGAGTTACCTCTGTAGGTGAGAATGTCTGAGCCGCCAACCTGACCCTGCTCTGGCCCAGCCCTAATCTTACCCCTACTTACTCCCTCCCTACCCCAGGGGAGGGCTGAGACAGAGATAGGCAAACAGGAGAAACCAAAACTCTATCTCACAGCACAGGGAGAACAGTGGGAAAGTACTCAGTCCCTGGTGACCTAGTGGGATAGCATTCAATACTTGTGGAATAGAAGCAACATTTGCCTAATTTGGACTCTAGCTATCACTTATCTCAGCGCTACCTCTGTAGGTGACGATGTCTGAGCCACCAACCTGACCCTGCTCTGGCACAGCCCTAATTTTACCCCTACTTACTCCCTCCCTACCCCAGGGGAGGGCTGAGACAGAGATAGGCAAACAGGAGAAACAAAAACTCTATCTCACAGCACAGGGAGAACAGTGGGAAAGTGCTCAGTCCCTGGTGACCTAGTGGGATAGCATTCAATACTGGTGGAAGAGAAGCAATCTTTGCCTAATTTTAGGTAGAACGTCGTCCAGTCCCTTATTAGGATACCTGTCACGATGATCGGGGAGATCAGGGTCCAGGGCTCCTAGGCTGGCCCTCAGGCTAGGTGGACTCTAGCTATCACTTATCTCAAACTTACCTCTGTAGGTGAGGATGTCTGAGCCGCCAACCTGACTCTCCTCTGGACCAGCTCTGATATTACACCTCCTACCGCAGGGGAGGGATGGGACAGGAGTGTGATAAAACCAAAAGAGATAGACAAACGGGAGAAACCAAAACTCTGTCTCACAGCACAATCACACAGAGGTAAAATACATTAAGAGGGAAGGAGTAAAATAGGAGTAGGGAGTAAATGACAAGACGGCAACAGAATTCCACAACTCCAAGCACCATGCAATATAATAATCAACACAGCAATAGACTATAGTCAGCATGGGAAGACAGATTCCACCATCTTAAAATGGTGAGGAGTAAATGTGATAGGTTTCCAACAACAAGTGATCCTAGAGGTAACCAGCAGGCAGATTAACTCTTGCTAGCCTGACCATTAATGAGCACACAGCTGGTCGATGCCCGATCCTGCCTGTGTAACTCAGAAACAAGCAAGACTCCGTGTGACAATATTCTGACTTTCTGATGTGTAGTGGAAAAAGGTCTGATCCCTGGAGACCAGTGGTAAAAATCCAGTCCCTGGAGATCTAGTGGCATAGCATTCAACTCCTGAGGAACAGTGTATATGAGGGAACAGTGTTTGTAGATTCAGTTCTAGGTGAGAAATCATCCAGGCACTTGGGACCCTTTTGGAGATCACTCACTCCCGAGCGACTAGCGGAAAAAGGGTATCGTGAATGGAGACCAGTGGAAAACAGTCCAGTCCAAAGGTATCTAGTGGGAAAGGATTCATCTACAGTTGACGAAAAAGATCTATAGGACCCTGGTCTGGTGGGCAGAACAGGGCTGTGCCAACTTCCTCCATCAGCACTCGAATATCAGCATCTGTGCAAAACTACCGTTCACTTGCCTGAAGGAGCGTACTGGACTGACCGTCTAGTCTTCACATGGTCGTAAGGGGATCTGCGGTACCTCGGCAGCTGGAGCCACAGATACAGAACAGCCTCTGATTGTAGCAGCAGGCACAGTCGTGGTTTCATCCAGTAGTCATCCAGTAGCAGCGACCGGCGTGGATACTTGCAGCGGTAGATATTGTGGTAGCTGGTTGGCGTGGATGGTTGCAGCAGCAGGTCAGCAGACTGGTAGAGCACTGAAACACAGATACAAGTCAGCAGCAAAACTCAGCAGAATGACACCTAAGAACTAGCAATATAGGAACTTGTTGGCCAGGCAGCTCCCTTAAGGGGAAGGTGCCTTAAATACCTGAAACCTCTCAGCTGACCTGAGAGGCACTTTCGGGTGAGGACACACTGGCCCTTTCAGAAAAGGGGTCGTGGCCGCACCCGCACCCTATAGGTATTCCCAGGAGGCCGGAGTGGTGCCCTCTTCTTTCCTATATTGAACTTTCGAATCAGGGTACAAGTTCACAGGTTGGTAAGCAGCCAGCAGAGGGCAGCCCCAGGGAATCTGTGGTACCTCGACAGCTGGCGCCACGGATGCAGAACAGTCTCTGATTGTAACAGCAGGCGGAGTCGTGGATTAATCTGGTATGGATGGATGGATGCGATAACACCGGTCGGCGTGGATACTTGCAGCGGCGGATATCGTGGTAGCCGGTCAGCGTCAAAGGTTGCATCAGCAGCAGGTCAGCAGACTGGTAGAGAACTGAAACACAGATATGAGTCAGCAGCAAAACTCAGCAAAATGACAGCAGCAGCATAATGGGACCTAACAACAAGCAATGTAATAACTTATTGCCCAGGCACCTCCCTTAAGAAGAAGGTGCCGTAAATACCTGAAACATTACAGCTGACCTGAGAGGCACTTCCGGGTCAGGCCACACTGGCCCTTTAAGAAAAGGGGCATGGCCGCACACGCACCCTATTGGCATTCCCAGGAGGCCTGTGTGGTGTGTGCAGGCTCCAGGAGACAGCAGCATGAATTGAGGCTGGGACAGAAACCGCAGGATGGCCGGGCAGGTGAGAGAACCGATGTCCCTGCCAGGGAAGAAGGGCAGTACAGCAAGAGGATGCCAATATGGATGTTACAGTTAGCACAGTGCCCAATCACAGGTGAGTAGAGAAAAGGGGTCCAAACCCCGGAGACCAGTGGCAAAGTATTCAATTCCTGGTAATCTAGTGGAAAAACTTTCAATACACAATGACCAGAAAGAAGGAGTAGAGATTAATAAGAAGGCTCCACTTATGTGGTCCAGTAGGGTAGCAGTTAGCCCCTGGAGGCCAGTGGAATAGTGTCCTGTTCCTGGTGATGTAGTGAGAAATCATTCTATATCTGTAAAAAAGGAATAATCTTTGGAGAAAAGTAGTAATGGGTCCAGTTCTAGGAAGGAATCATCTTTTCCATTATATGTATAGTTAATAATGAACTTGCATTTTCAACTTTCCTGTGTCGAGTTCTTGATAACCAACTCATCTCTGCTACAACATATCTTGGTGCCACTGTATCTTGGTATCTTGTATCTTCCATAGAGTAGCCCGCACCTTTGGCTCTGCTGAATCTAGTGCTTCCTGCTTTGCTTCACTATCTGCTGTACTATATACCCAGCTGTGCTGGTCCTCACCGTTCCATGTGCTGTCCGGCAAGTCTAGCTCTGCTGTACCATCGCCTTTGGTCCGTGCCGTTTACATTCACTAAAGCATAGAAAATCCATCCCAACAGGTGAGCCCATAGTAAAATAGAAGAGAGTCTAAAACTAGGTATAAACGTGGTTATTGCCCCACGTTTGGGGATGGTGGTGGCCACTAGATGACTAAAACGAAAGGTCCAATGGGCACAGATTCAGTTCCTGCGCTAATTTCACACATCAGTTTTTGGCATCAGGCACAATCCGGCATGTGCCTGATGCAACGGATCCGGCGCAGAATATGCAAAAACTGATGTGCCTGATCCTTTTTTTTGACGGTTCCAATATACCTGATCCGTCAAAAAACGGATCCGGCGCATCCATTTTTGCATCCTTTTCGTCCGTTTTTTTTTTTTTGCTGGATCCGTTTTTTTCAATACATTGGAGCATGCTCAGTTTACAAAAAGGGATCCGGCGGCCGCATCCGTTTTTTACCGCATTACGCCAGATCCGGCGTCCATAGGCTTCCATTGCAAAACACGCCTTATCACGCCGGATCTGGCGCGATGCGGATACAAGATACGTTCCCTCCGGCCGCCGTTTTAGGCACTTATGACGGATCCGGCAAAAGCTGGATGCAACGCAAGGCCATCAGGCACAACCGGCACTAATACAAATCAATGGGGATAAAACGGATCCGTTTTACCCGTTTTTTTCCGGATTGTGCCTGATGGAAAAAAACTGATGTGTGAAATTAGCCTAACAGCCTAAAAACATACCAGATAGGGTGTTGTCTGTTTCTGTGAGACCCCCTAGGAATAAAAAAGTGACCCTCAACGGGGATCAGGACCGGCGCCAGCGTTCAGAGCTGCAGAATACGTCGGCCAGACACGTGGCTCGTCAGATGTTTTGGTTTGGGTCAGAATTTATGGTGCATTAAATACAACATGAGTCTGTGGAGGCTTCCATCAAAGACTTGTGTGACAGGTTACAGGCTAATAATAAGTTATGGAAATGTCGTGGTTGTTCAGTGTGAACTGTGGGCAGGGTAAAGGGAGTGCACATGGCACAAACAACAAATTCTAGGCAGGACAGGCTGGCACAATATGTATCGTACGCTCCACACCGCCACCTCCACGAGCGTCTGCAGAATTATGAGCTTGGAATGTTCTTGGGAGAGAAGTTTTATCTTAATTCTTCTTTTATAGGCACTGCTATTTATATCGCCCTTGTCAGGCACGTTGATATATGCGTGGCTTTTATCAAAACAACAGCGAACCGGATCAGTAACCGCGTTCTAAAAATTACAAACTGGAACTCGACTCAGGGTTATCAAGATCGACTCTCTGGACCAAATCTCTGAGCACGACATATTACAAAATTGTATTATGTGCGTACAAAAATGCTGAATGTTACTAACAAGATGGGCAGAGCTGTGACAGCTCTTGACAAAGGGGTTAATTTTAAGGCAGACTGTGATGATGACGAACCGTGGCTCCTAAGCTGATCGACCCTCAATCTATCCCTAACCTCAGGGATACTCCTAATAGTGGAGAGGTCTGAGTCTCCTTCCTGGCCCTTTTCCGAACCAGTCCTGGTCTTAGTCCATCTTCCCCAGGGAGGGACGAGACAGGAGTGTGTTGAAAACCACAAAAATAGACAGACAGGGGAAACCAAAACTCTGTCATTTAGCACACACATAGGTATAAGATAATAAGAGATTAGAAGGAAAACAAGAGGAGGAAGGAAGCAACAAGATAACAGGGGTAAACTCCACAACCGCTCCAAGCAAAAAGCAACACCAAAGCTCACAGACCAACACAGGATAAACTATAGCTTGAATGGGTAGAAGATTTCATCCAGCATAAATAGGAAAGGAGCAGATGTGATAGGTTGATAGGTCTTCCCACAACATGTGATCACAGGAGCAAAAGCAAGAGGAGGAAGGAAGCAACAAGACAACAGGGATAAACTCCACAACCATACCAAGGAAAAATCAAATCATTCACCAGAAAGTCTGGGACACCAATGCTCACAGACCAACACAGGCTAAACTATAGCTGGCATGGGTAAAAGATTTCATCCAGCATATACAGTATAGGAGGGGAGCAAAAGTGATTGGCTTCCCAACAACATGTGATCACAGGAGCAAAAACAAAAGCAGGAAAAGGAAAAAAGAAACAAGACAACAGGGGTAAACTTCACAACTGCTCCAGGAAAAAAGCAATTAGTTCACCAGAAAGTCTGGGAAACCAAAGCTCACAGACCACCACAAGATAAACTATAGCTGGCATCTGTAGAAGATTTCATCCAGCATAAATAGGAGGGGAGCACATGTGATTGGCTTCTTCACAACATGTGTTCACAGGAGCGAAAACAAGAACAGGAAGGAAGCAATAAGACAAAAGGCGTAAACTCCACAACCGCTCCAAGCAAAAAGCTACTTTTTCACCAGAAAGTCTTGGACACCAAAGCTGACAGACTAACAAAAGATAAACTATAGCTGGCATGTGTAGAAGATTTCATCCAGCATATATAGGAGGGGAGCAAATGTGATTGGCTTCCTCACAACATGTGATCACAGGAGTGAAAATAAGAGCAGGAAGGAAGCAAAGAGATAACAGGGATAAACTCCACAACCGCTCCAAGCAAAAAGTTTGGACATCAAAGCTCACAGGATAACCTATAGCTGGCATGGGTGGAAGATTTCATCCAGCATAAATAGGAGGGGAACAGATGTGATTGGCTTCCTCACAACATGTGATCACAGGAGCGAAAACAAGAGCAGGAAGGAAGCAACAAGATAACAGGGATACACTCCACAACCGCTCCAAGCAAAAAGTTTGGACATCAAAGCTCACAGGATAACCTTTAGCTGGCATGGGTAGAAGATTTCATCCAGCATAAATAGGAGGGGAGCAGATGTGATTGGCTTCCTCACAACATGTGATCACAGGAGCGAAAATAAGAGCTGGAAGGAAGCAACAAGACAACAGGGGTAAACTCCACAACCGCTCTAAGCAAAAGGTCTGGGACATCAAAGCTCACAGGATAACCTATAGCTGGCATGGGTAGAAGATTTCATCCAGCATAAATAGGAGGGGAGCAGATGTGATTGGCTTCCTCACAACATGTGATCAAAGGAGCCTAACAAGCAGACTAGCAGAGATTAACACTTGCTAGCCTGCCTATGAATGAGCACACAGCAAGTCGATGCCCGAGTCTGTGTGTGTTGATCACAGAACCAGAGAAACCATCGGGCGGAGTGTCAGAATCTGCAATGTGAACAGAGTCCGCCGCCGCCATGACAGTCGGTGAAGTTCACTGATTATCTGTCAATGACCAATCATCCCCCTCCCATCAATTAACCCATGAAATGGGGACAGATGTTCCTTGCTTGGGCAAAACAAGAAGACGCAAGTTTTTGGAAATCCAAATAATTCACAGTCTCGATAAAAAAAACCTGATAAATGAGGAGGGGATCCGGCCATAGTTTCCGCGTCGTGCCGGGAATGTTGTCTTCTCTTGAGCTATTCCCACCGTTTACCTGTTTGCCGTTTCGACTGTAATTTCCTTTCTCAATTAAAATATTGCCCTAAAGACGACTCCTCGTCTGCCCTGAAATCAACGAAATGTATAATTTGGAAGACGATTATGTGACATAATGAGGCAGAGATAAAACAAGAGGAGAGCAGCGAGTACCCAATCTTCTACGCAAACACACTCATTTCCTGTACTTCATGCCACAATGGGCGGCAGCCATACGTGAAGACAGAACACAAGCCCCAGTCAATGAGCCTCATAGTGCCGCAGGCAATATCCTCCTGCAAACGGCACTAATTACAGGTAGCATACATCTGTACATTTAGTTCTGCTCAGATGTTGACCCAGAGCGGGCGCAAAGTCGAATATTCATGTTTGTAGAAAAGTCAAAAGTTAAAAAAAAAAGAAAACCGCCAATTATATTGTGCAGTAAAGCAAGTACCACTCCTACTGCGCCGCTTTATAAACTCCGCGACCGGAGCGGCAACAAACATCATCACAGCATCGATCGCTGGTCTGCACTTTACAGTAATGAGAAAAGTCTGATGTCATTTCCAAAGATCTTTTTGTAGCTGTCACCGCACATTGTACATAACACACATTATAGCGACTGCAATTATATATAAGCAAATTCATTCACTGCTCATATTCAATATAAGAGGGCAGTATTATAGCAGTTATATTCTTGTACATAGTCGGCAGTATTATAGTAGTTATATTCTTGTACATAGGAGGCAGTATTATAGCAGTTATATTCTTGTACATAGGGGGCAGTATTATAGTAGTTATATTCTTGTACATAGGGGGCAGTATTATAGCAGTTATATTCTTGTACATAGGAGCAGTATTATAGTAGTCATATTCTTGTACATAGGAGGCAGTATTATAGCAGTTATATTCTTGTACATAGGAGCAGTATTATAGTAGTCATATTCTTGTACATAGGAGCAGTATTATAGTAGTTACATTCTTGCACATAGGAGTAGTATTATAGTAGTTGTATTCTTGTACATATTAACAGTATTATAGTAGTTGTATTCTTGTACATAGGAACAGTATTATAGTAGTTATATTCTTGTACATAGGGGCAGTATTATAGTAGTTATATTCTTGTACATAGGAGCAGTATTATAGTAGTTATATTCTTGTACATAGGGGCAGTATTATAGTAGTCATATTCTTGTACATAGGGGGCAGTATTATAGTAGTTATATTCTTGTACATAGGAGCAGTATTATAGTAGTTATATTCTTGTACATAGGGGGCAATATTATAGTAGTCATATTCTTGTACATAGGGGGCAGTATTATAGTAGTTATATTCTTGTACATAGGGGCAGTATTATAGTAGTCATATTCTTGCACATAGGAGTAGTATTATAGTAGTTGTATTCTTGTACATAGGAACAGTATTATAGTAGTTATATTCTTGTACATAGGAGCAGTATTATAGTAGTTATATTCTTGTACATAGGGGGACAGTATTATAGTAGTTTTATTCTTGTACATAGGAGGAAGTATTATAGTAGTTATATCCTTGTACATAGGGGCAATATTATAATTATATTCTTGTACATAGGGGGCAGTATTATAGTAGTTATATTCTTGTACATAGGGACAGTATTATAGTAGTTATATTCTTGTACATAGGGGCAGTATTATAGTAGTTATATTCTTGTACATAGGAGCAGTATTATAGTAGTTATATTCTTGTACATAGGGGCAGTATTATAGTAGTTATATTCTTGTACATAGGGGCAGTATTATAGTAGTTATAGTCTTATAGTAGTTATATTCTTGTACATAGTGTCAGTATTATAGTAGTTATATTCTTGTAGATAGGGGCAGTATTATAGTAGTTATATTCTTGTACATAGTGTCAGTATTATAGTAGTTATATTCTTGTACATAGGAGCAGTATTATTGTAGTTCTATTCTTATTAGGTTTGGTTTAAATATGAAGTGTTAAAAGTTTTGTTTATTGAAGTTAATGTGGTCGGAGTCCAGAATTTCCCCAGGAGACTCCCATAATATGTGTTCACTCTTCGCTATAAAGCTGGTGTGCGATTATCTGTGAATGAATACCTGTGACGTACGTGGTTCTCAGACTCAACAAGAACTTAATTATGTGGAAATGGGTTAAAACAATGAGAATCTGTTGGACACCAGATCACTTGTGCATGACCGTGCAGTTTAGTGACTGGACCATAATTACTATGGGAAATGATGAAAGGTTTGCAGTCAGTGATTGTAAATGTTAAGTGCATGGTGGGGAAATAAAAAGCAACCCTTCTGTCCCATGGAGCCTCCGTGGCAGATACTGGGGGTGGATAGTGATCACTAGTCTGGAGGGAGCAGAGTCCAGTGCAGAACTGTAGTTATTACCTATTGGGCTATGGTCAAATATCCAATGGAATCATAACCCATGTAGGAATTGGCCCATATTCCATGGATTGTAAGGTTTAGAAATATTCTATTATGGTTACAAAAGGGTGGACCTGAATCAATAAGTCAGAGGATCGACTGTTCTGGAGGACCTGGCCTTACACAGCTGAAAATTCAAGGATACCCTGTGCAATGCCTCATTCTCCCTGTAGGGGGCGCTGCAGTGTCTTTTATAACTGGGGTACCATATTAGCCCCTTCTAAAAATGAGTTAAAAACTGCTACAAATTTGTCTTAAAGGGAATCTGTCACCAGGTTTTTGCTCCCCCATCTGAGAGCAGCATAATGTAGAGACAGAGACCCTGATTCCAGCGATGTGTCACTTACTAAGCTGTTTGCTGTCATTTTGATAAAATCAATATTTTCTCTGCTGCAGATCTAGCAGTTCTACAGAGCTCATGAATATACTGGACTACCTGTAGCACGCTAAGTAGTCCTGTACTGATAATCTCCTGCTGATTAAACAGTGATTTTATCAAAACCAAACTAAGCAGCCAAGTGACACATCGCTGGAATCAGGATCTCTGCCCCTACGTTATGCTGCTCTCAGATTAGGTGGCAAAAACCTGGTGACAGATTCCCTTTAAGAAACTGGATGTATCAGCTGTGACAACCAAAGAGGGAGCCACGGATATGGACCCCATATATAGTAAGGATCCAATCTGATCCGAAACACGTCATCTGTTCTTGTTTTTAAGAAAGTGTAACCCGTGGATTTTTAATATGTGATATAAAGTTTCTAAATTCATTGTTGGGACTGCTTGATCGCCTTTGACTTTTTGGATATTGCCCCTGCATGCTCTATGACATACATATCTGTAATCGAGTGGATGCAGGAGCCCGAGCCCACTCCATGCAAGGTGATACCAACTGTGTTATACAGCCAGCACCTGCCAGTGACACCAGCCACCTCTGATCACTGACGATCAACCACTTAAAGGCCGCTGACGATCCATTTAAGTCTCTCACCCTCAGCAAAGTAATTTTGGGGTGGCTGTGGGTTGCCATAGCAACCAGGGCGCCTGGTGAATGAAGGTCCCATCACCGCCATCTTGGTACTTCATGAAGGCAAAGGCGCCATATGAGATGGTAATTTTTATTAGAGACCGGACCGCAAGACTAGAGTATGGCAGAACATAGAAATATCTGTCAAGTGAGCAGGGAGTCAACTCCACTAAAAGGAATAAAAACATAAACTAAAAAAAAAAAAAAGAAGAAAACTATTAAAAGTCTGAATTAACCCTTTTTTTCCCATTAAAAAAAATAAAGAAAGAAATTATATATATATATATATATATATATATATATATATATATATATATATATATATAAAGAGAGAGAGAGATCTATCTTTCTTTATTCTTTAAATATAGCGCTAACATATTCCGCAGCGCTTTACATACAGCAGGAACACTGTCCCCATTGGGGTTCACAATCTAAAGTCCCTATCAGTATGTCTTTGAATTGTGGGAGGAAACCGGAGATCCCGGAGGAAACCCACGCAAACACGGGGTCCTTGGTGGGATTTGAACCCAGGACGCCAGGGCTGCAGTGCTAACCACTGTGCCACCATTCTGCCCTAAATAATAATAAAATAAATAAAAAATAATATAAAATATAAAAAATAATAAATATTAATTATTATTATTTATTTATAGAGTGCCATTGATTCCATGGTGCTGTATTAATAAAATATTAAAATAAATAATAATAAATATATGTATTAATAAAATAAATTATATTATATATAAAATAAAATTAAAATATTAAAAATGATAAAATAAAATAAATAAAAATAATAATAATAAAAAGAATGGAAAATAGGATATTAAATACAACCGCAGCCATAAACTTCAGACCAATAATATTGCTTAAAAAATAACAAAAACAATAAAAAAAGAATATTGAAATGCCGGAACTGACATTTTTTGGTTACAGCAAACAAAAAGCGATCAAAACATCGAGCATTCCCCAAAATTGTATCACGAAAACCTACAACGTGCCATAAAACGTTGGTATCGCCATAATCTGGAGAATCGTGTTGCTATTTTTTATGGCACAACGAACCCTGAAAACTAAAATGAACCCCCAAAATGATGGCAGAATGTTTTTTTTAACCATTTCGCTGCAGTTGGACTTTTTTCCCTATGTTTCAGTCCATTATATGGTTGTCGTTCAAAGCTACAACTTATTGTGGAAAAAGAAGCGCTGAGGTGGCGATTTATAAAAGAAATAATAAAAATATGGCTGTAGGGAGAAAGGAAGGAAAATAAGAAAGAGCAAAAAGATAATAAAAAAATACATAGCCCTGAAGGGGTTAAATGGCATAAAGCAGCATCTGTGGGCGTCTTCTGATCATTTTCGTACCATATAATGTCACAATATTTTGTTTTCTTACAAACTGCTTTAGATTAAAGCCAATTCCTTCCTGCCATCGATAAAATAAGCAGCTTCTGCAGAGTCACAGGCGCCGCTGATCTCGGTGATCGCAGTCTTCCGAGACGTAAACAGAAAGCAGCATGGAGACACGGACCGTCCCTTGCTAGTGACGTCACTATGAAGCCGTCGCGCTGCTTCGACGTCATTACGAAAGGGGCCCATCCGGCTGGTGTCTGAGCAGCGTCGCAGGTCGGGTCTTCCGAAATGGCTACTGGAAGCCAACCGAGAGCCGGTGAGGAGCCTGAGGAGGAAGAAGAGGAGGAGGAGACCGCCGAAGAGGAGGAGGATTATACGTTTTTACCGCTCGTTCACGACATTATCAAATGGTAAACGCAATCTACGGACGGGGTCTAGGATGTGTGTGCGCATGCGCTCTGTCTGTATGCGTTGTATTGGCATAGGCTATGGGTCTAAATCACGCATGCGCAGTATGCAAATGACACTTCGCAGCCCCTGCTGGGATTTGTAGTTTCTTAATCATGTTTTTCCTTGCAGTAAGGAAATGGTATACCATAAAGATTCTGCAAATATTGCTTTTACATGTGTAATGCATGCATTATTAAAAACAATGTTTGCAGCTTCTTCTTGATATGCTATTTCCTTACTGTAAGGAATACCACACACACCCAGACACACACACCCCCAGACACACACACCCCCAGACACACAGACAGACAGACACACACACACACACACACACAGACACACCCCCCCCCAGACACAGACACCCCCCCCAGACACAGACACCCCCCACACACACAGACACCCCCCCCCCCCCCACACACACACACACACACACACACACAGACACCCCCCCAGACACCCCCCCAGACACAGACACACCCCACCCCCAGACACACACACACCCAGACACACACACCCCCAGACACACAGACAGACAGACACACACACACACAGACACACCCCCCCCAGACACACACACACCCCCCCCACCACACCCCCTCCCCCCCCCACACCCCCCCAGACACAGACACCCCCCCCAGACACAGACACCCCCCCCACACACACAGACACCCCCCCACACACACAGACACCCCCCCCCCCACACACACACACACACACACAGACACCCCCCCCCACCCACACACACACACACACACACACACACACAGACACCCCCCCAGACACAGACACCCCCCCAGACACACACACACCCCACCCCCAGACAGACACACCCACACACGATTAGGAACTACAAATCCCAGCATGAACTGCAAATTATGCTTGATGGGGTAAAGTGAGTGCTCGCCTTTATAGGTGCAGGCAGCAGTCCAAAATCCATACACCTCCTGAGTAAATCAGCAATTTTGTAGGTGCTGCAGGGCCCCCATACATTTGTGTCGATTACACCTGCCATAAGAGTAATCTTTGTACCTCACTTACCCTTCCCCCCGCCATTGAGCAGAACTGCCCCCTCAATACTGTCTCCACAGTGCACCCCACCCAGGGTTATAGTCGGTGTAAAGGTTGCAATTACCCCCAGCCCTGGAATCCTGGGAGGGTCCATAAGGTCCCTTCAGCCCATGCAAATTGAATAAGACTTCTTAGTTTAAGGCCGGAGTCACGCTTGCGAGAGACACGCATCGCATCACCCAGCACGGCCGCACACTCTCCTGACAGGAACTGGTCAGCTGCATAGAAATACATGCAGATGCGCGCTCCTGTGAGCAGAGCGTGCAGCTGTGATGTGATATGAGACGCACGCGTGTCTCTCGCAAGCGTGACTCCAGCCTTAGTGAGAATCTTGATTATCACATCCCTGCTGCTGGGTTTTGGGGTGAGGAATCCAATACCGCCATCTTTTTATTCCCCCCCCTCCCAAATAAATGTTATTTATTTACCATTTAGTGTCGCCATGCTCTAACGATAAAAATATAAAGTTTATTTAAACCATTCAGTAAATGCCGTATTGCAAAAAAATCCAGTATCACAGTCCCCCTCCCCCCCCCCAAAAATGCAAAAAAAGGGATTAAATTGGCTTTTGTAACCTCATATGGTATGTGAAAAATGTTCAATTTGTCACTAAAACACATCAATAAAAACACATACAAACAATGAAGAAAAGTCCTCAAATAGCCATTGCCAGAAAAAAAAGCTACATATCTCAAAAATGGCAATTACAAACAAAATTATTTTTTGTTGTTTGTTATATATTTCTAACTTATATATATATATATATATATAATAATAAAAGCTATAGTACCCGGCAATGCCCGTGATAGTAACTGTGTGACTGTCTCTCTCCCAGGTTCTGTCTGTCTTTCTGTCTGTCTCTGTATCAGTGTCTCTATCTCTGTGTCTGTCTGTCTCTCTCTACCTCTTTGTCTGTCTCTTTCTATCTCTGTGTCTGTCTGTCTCTTTCCCCGTCTGTCTGTCTCTCTCCCCGTCTGTCTGTCTCTCTCCCCGTCTGTCTGTCTCTCTCCCCGTCTGTCTGTCTCTCTCCCCGTCTGTCTGTCTCTCTCCCCGTCTGTCTGTCTCTCTCCCCGTCTGTCTGTCTCTCTCCCCGTCTGTCTGTCTCTCTCCCCGTCTGTCTGTCTCTCTCCCCGTCTGTCTGTCTGTCTCCCCGTCTGTCTGTCTGTCTCCCCGTCTGTCTCTATCCCTGTCTCTATCCCTGTCTCTATCCCTGTCTCTATCCCTGACTCTATCCCTGTCTCTATCCCTGTCTCTATCCCTGTCTCTATGTCTGTCTCTATCCCTGTCTCCCCGTCTGTCTCTATCCCTGTCTCCCCGTCTGTCTCTATCCCTGTCTCCCCGTCTGTCTCTATCCCTGTCTCTATCCCTGTCTCTATCCCTGTCTCTATCCCTGTCTCTATCCCTGTCTCTATCCCTGTCTCTATCCCTGTCTCTATCCCTGTCTCTATCCCTGTCTCTATCCGTCTGGTCTGTCTTTTTACAGGTCCGTCTCTATCCGTCTGGTCTGTCTTTTTACTGGTCCGTCTCTATCCGTCTGGTCTGTCTTTTTACTGGTCTGTCTCTATCCGTCTGGTCTGTCTTTTTACTGGTCTGTCTCTATCCGTCTGGTCTGTCTTTTTACAGGTCTGTCTCTATCCGTCTGGTCTGTCTTTTTACAGGTCTGTCTCTATCCGCCTGGTCTGTCTTTTTACTGGTCTGTCTCTATCCGTCTGGTCTGTCTTTTTACAGGTCTGTCTCTATCCGTCTGGTCTGTCTTTTTACTGGTCTGTCTCTATCAGTCTGGTCTGTCTTTTTACTGGTCTGTCTCTATCCGTCTGGTCTGTCTTTTTACTGGTCTGTCTCTATCCGTCTGGTCTGTCTTTTTACTGGTCTGTCTATGTCTTTGTCTGTCTCTTTTGCTGTCTTTTGACTAAAATTTAATTGTTAGTGTACCATGAACAGCGTGAACAGCTGAAATTTTCTGCGGTTGCACGCATGCGTGGATCGCGATGAGTGGACCGAAACACTTGCGGGGCTCGGGGGGACATTTGTGTCAAAATTCCACAACAATCGGTCGGAAACTTTCTGAGATAAGCATATCTTTACAAACACACGTAAGATTTTCATATATATATATATATATATATATATATATATATATATATATATAAATATATAATTCTGAGGTAAGAAAAACCTCACTGTGTGAACATGGCCTTAACACTGAGGTAAAAACTCGTCAAATACTCACTGTGTGCACCTAGCCTAAAAGTAATGGCTGGGGGAAGAAAAGGATGAAAAAAAAAATCAAAAATGGAAAATTGGCGTCGGGAAGGGGTTAAAGGATAGGATATTGATTAGTCTACCCCTCCCCCCACACCTCCCGCAGAATAGGACGACTCGTGTTCGCGGATTTAAAGTGACAGGGACCGGTATGTCTCGTTTCCTGTCGGGTACATTGCGAGACGAGCACTCGGGATTGTCCCGTCCTCGCCGTCTGTACTGAACGTCGCCCGCATTATGTCCCAGTTACATAATAACATTACACCTCTCCGCGATCCCGGCTCCTGTCTGAGGTAATATTACCACAGAGCTGCGCATATTAAATGATTACTGGGAATCCGCCATGAATGAATTAATCTCAACATCAGAACGCCGGTTATTTTTTTTTTGTGGACTCAAAATGCTCGTAAAATATATATATATATAATATACCGTATGTGTGCGCACTATGGGCAACAAGGCCTTTTCTATATTGCTGTATGTGTATATGTATATAATGTACACACATGCACAGTAATATAGAAATGGCCTTGCTGCCCATAGCAACCACTAGGCCCCCTTTGGGTCAGTGACAGCCAAGAAAAAATGATGGGCCGCACCCCTAGTCCTTGATTGGGATATGAGCGAGCACTGGGTCTCGTTTATAAAATTGTCTCACAGGGGTCCTGGCCCTTTTTTTGACTATAGCAACCAATCAGAGTTTAGCTTTCATTTGTTCAACTGGATTGGTAACATGAAAGCTGCTTTGTGATTGGTTACTGTGGATAATCAGGCCAGTTTCCCATAGCAACCGATGAGAGCTCAGCTTTCATTATTTCTTTTCATTATAAAAAGGGGTGCCATGATTGGTTGCTATGGGCAACAATGCCAGTATTTCTGTTTAGTAACCAGATAAACTTCAAGGGACCCTTCATATTTTCAATTCAATCTGTCCAGATGGAAGTCTCTCTGTCTCTCTCTCTCTGCGTCTTTCTGTCTGTCTCTGCGTCTTTCTGTCTGTCTCTGCGTCTTTCTGTCTGTCTCTGCGTCTTTCTGTCTGTCTCTGCGTCTTTCTGTCTGTCTCTGCGTCTTTCTGTCTGTCTCTGCGTCTTTCTGTCTGTCTCTGCGTCTTTGTCTCTGCGTCTCTGTCTGCCCCTCTCTGCGTCTCTGCCTGCCTCTCTCTCTGCGTCTCTGTCTACCTCTGTCTTCCTCTCTCTGCCTGCCCCTCTCTCTGCCTGTCTGCCTGCCCCTCTCTCTGCCTGCCTGCCCCTCTCTCTGCCTGTCTGCCTGCCCCTCTCTCTGCGTCTCTGCCTGCCCCTCTCTCTGCGTCTCTGCCTGCCCCTCTCTCTGCCTGTCTGCCCCTCTCTCTGGGTCTCTGTCTGCCTCTGTCTCTGCCTGCCCCTCTCTCTGCGTCTCTGCCTGCCCCTCTCTCTGCGTCTCTGCCTGCCCCTCTCTCTGCGTCTCTGCCTGCCCCTCTCTCTGCGTCTCTGCCTGCCCCTCTCTCTGCGTCTCTGCCTGCCCCTCTCTCTGCGTCTCTGCCTGCCTCTCTCTCTGCCTGCCCCTCTCTCTGCGTCTCTGCCTGCCCCTCTCTCTGCGTCTCTGCCTGCCTCTCTCTCTGCGTCTCTGCCTGCCTCTGTCTCTGCCTGCCTCTGTCTCTGCCTGCGTCTCTGCCTGCCTCTCTGCCTGCGTCTCTGCCTGCCTCTCTGCCTGCGTCTCTGCCTGCCTCTCTCTCTGCGTCTCTGCCTGCCTCTCCCCTTTCGTCTGGACAGGTCAAATCCAAAATGTGACGAGTTCCTTTAAAAAAAAAAAAAAAAAATGAATACAAAAAAATAATAAATGTACATGTCATCGTGCAATGATGTACCGGCCCTTTAAGCTTGCCTTCCTGTGTATAATAAGAGGTGTTATAATGAGCCGGTGCCGCAGTGTCAGACGTCAGCGGGTTGCCACATACATCCATGTGTACATTGCTGTCAGCGGTAATGCCTATACTTCCAGGTAATAATGGCCATTTCTGGCCCCATCACCCGCTTATTAGGACTTTTTAGGACCCTTGAAATTACAGCCTTGTCAGATTACCAATCACCCAGCTGGTGCAATTAAGGACCAATTAAAGGGTTCATAAACGAGCGCCACCCGTCCTGACAAAGACGGAAGACGCGTCCCCGGGATTGTGCGTTAGCAAATTTTAGGAAGCTCCCTATGGCCCATTCACAGTCGGACAGGTCCGTTTCCCGTCGGTTCCACGGCCGCCTTCTCTGGCCGGGATCACAACAAGTGGCACGTTGCCTTCCGGAGGCAGCACAGGTGACCAAAGTGATATTTCCTCGATAGGCTATAAATATGGAGCTATGCTCCGAATCTGCCATCGTTGCGTAGACCTCCGAAGAATGCATATGAAAGACAATAGCTTCCATCTGGCGGCAGATCGCTATCTACCTGCTGAGCCCCGCGTCTGCCGGGGATGAGAGTGTCACTACAACAACAAGCGTGTTTACACAAGATGCCAAAGGAGCAGCGGCGTCTGCTAATCTATAGCGCTGCCCTTTCCTCACCCGGGGATCAGTGGCCCCAATAAACCGATAGCTTGTTTTCACTTGCAGTATGCAGGTTACCCGTCTGCGTGGAGGTAAAACAGGACGCGGCGGATTCCTGCTAATCTCTGGCTGTGTACTGTCATGAGCGTAACCGGGGTGGCGCTGACGCAGAGGGACGGGGTTTATATAGGACTCCATATCTAACCCTCCCGGAGGGGGATCTACAGACACTCCATATATAACCCTCACGGGGGGGGAACCGTAGTGGGATCTACAGACACTCCATATATAACCCTCCCGGGGGGGGGAACCGTAGTGGGATCTACAGACACTCCATATATAACCCTCCCGGGGGGGAACCGTATTGGGATCTACAGACACTCCATATATAACCCTCCCGGGGTGGAACCGTATTGGGATCTACAGACACTCCATATATAACCCTCCCGGGGGGGAACCGTATTGGGATCTACAGACACTCCATATATAACCCTCCCGGGGGGGGGGACCGTAGTGGGATCTACAGACACTCCATATATAACCCTCCCGGAAGGGGGGGGGGGAACCGTAGTGGGATCTACAGACACTCCATATATAACCCTCCCGGGGGGGGGGGGGGGAACCGTAGTGGGCTCTACAGACACCCCAGAACTGAAGCGGCAAGGATATTTTGGTCGGTTAACTCTTTCTTTGCTTACTTGAATCTTCTATGTCCGGATTATAAATGCAGCTTTGGATGTGACTGGAGGAGGATGGATGATATATTCCAGATCAATGAGTAAGCAATGTAGTCATATGATTTAAAGAGGCCATCCAATTACATCATGGCCACACACCGGCCGAGGGGCTTTAGCAGATGTGTGGGCCGTAACGACTTTGGCACAAAGTGAGGGGCTCAAGATGGCGACGGATAACCCCTGAGTGGCGCTGATGGTGATGCTTCCATCAGGTATGTGCGGTGCCCGATGCAGAAATAATAATCGGCACTGGACAACCCCATTAAATCTACGCTTAGATGTTATGGGGCGTTTTGTCAATTCAATAGTAGTAGCATTATGAATGCAGCTGTGGGTGTGACTAGAGGATAGCACTTCATATCGCAGCCGTAGATGATCCGTTCTTCTCTCCTTTCAGCATGGACAAGGACAGCCAAGACGTTTACCAGGAGCTGAACGAGCTGAAGAATAAGTTCCAGGCGATGAGGAAGCAGATTAACAACATGGCCGGCATCGACATGAGCCCCGAGCAGCAGCAGCAGCACCTCCAGAGCCTGCGGGCGCAGGTGCAGACCAAGAACGAGCTCCTGCAGAAGTACAAGAGCCTCTGCATGTTCGAGATCCCCAAAGACTAACCCATCGGCCTCCGATCTGAAGGGTCGAGGAGGGGGGCTACAGACTGTACGACCCCCTATAGGAGTAAATGGGGGGGGGGTCTATGGCTGCTTCTTCAGAGACCATGTATGAACAGGTGACATCCCTCATCAATGGGGGATCAATCGTCAGAGTCAAAGACATTACTGGCGTATATCGGGGGCAGGCTGACGCGGGGGGTGATGACACTTTTTTTTTATGTAGGGTTTGAAACTTTCTATAAAATGGTTCTGCAGTTCTGTGAGTGACACATCCGCTCCTTGGAGGTAATGAATGGGTGTCACCGGGTGTGGAGGGATCACGCCGCTGAGAGACGGGACCAGATTTATTTTTTTAAAGGGAACGGTCACAATTTCAGACACCTTTTACAAAGCCGGGGCTGCAGATGCCAGTGCGGCATTTGGGGTCCTGCATGAACGTCCACTCCGTGGGCAGATAGACCCTGGTGAGACAACGTGGCTCATCCATCACTGTTACTAAAGTGCCTTGGATACAGCCGCATTGTCCACGCTGGGGGCAATCAAGAAAATCCCCTAATGTGCTGATGTGTGGGGGGGGTCCAGCCACTGGGACCCGATCAGTCTTAGGTCTGCACATGCTCACTTCCACTGCCAGAAAAAGCCAAGTGATGTCCTCACCTACCTCCTGCAATCACATACACACTAAGGGACCCCAGCACTCGGCTCAAAATCACCGATCCTGGGGATTGGTAATAACTAGTGATGAGCGGGCACTACCATGCTCGGGTGCTCAGTACTCGTAACTAGTGATGAGCGGGCACTACCATGCTCGGGTGCTCAGTACTGGTAACTAGTGATGAGCGGGCACTACCATGCTCGGGTGCTCAGTACTTGTAACTAGTGATGAGCGGGCACTACCATGCTCGGGTGCTCAGTACTGGTAACTAGTGATGAGCGGGCACTACCATGCTCGGGTGCTCAGTACTGGTAACTAGTGATGAGCGGGCACTACCATGCTCGGGTGCTCAGTACTGGTAACTAGTGATGAGCGGGCACTACCATGCTCGGGTGCTCAGTACTTGTAACTAGTGATGAGCAGGCACTACCATGCTCAGGTGCTCAGTACTAGTAACTAGTGATGAGCGGGCACTACCATGCTCAGGTGCTCAGTACTGGTAACTAGTGATGAGCGGGCACTACCATGCTCAGGTGCTCAGTACTGGTAACTAGTGATGAGCGGGCACTACCATGCTCAGGTGCTCAGTACTGGTAACTAGTGATGAGCGGGCACTACCATGCTCGGGTGCTCAGTACTGGTAACTAGTGATGAGCGGGCACTACCATGCTCAGGTGCTCAGTACTCGTAACTAGTGATGAGCGGGCACTACCATGCTCAGGTGCTCGGTACTCGTAACTAATGATGAGCGGGCACTACCATGCTCGGGTGCTCAGTACTGGTAACTAGTGATGAGCGGGCACTACCATGCTCTGGTGCTCAGTACTGGTAACTAGTGATGAGCGGGCACTACCATGCTCGGGTGCTCAGTACTCATAACTAGTGATGAGCGGGCACTACCATGCTCGGGTGCTCAGTACTTGTAACTAGTGATGAGCGGGCACTACCATGCTCGGGTGCTCAGTACTCTTAACTAGTGATGAGCGGGCACTACCATGCTCGGGTGCTCGGTACTCGTAACTAGTGATGAGCGGGCACTACCATGCTCGGTACTGGTAACTAGTGATGAGCGGGCACTACCATGCTCGGGTGCTCAGTACTGGTAACTAGTGATGAGCGGGCACTACCATGCTCGGGTGCTCAGTACTGGTAACTAGTGATGAGCGGGCACTACCATGCTCGGGTGCTCAGTACTCGTAACTAGTGATGAGCGGGCACTACCATGCTCGGGTGCTCAGTACTGGTAACTAGTGATGAGCGGGCACTACCATGCTCGGGTGCTCAGTACTTGTAACTAGTGATGAGCGGGCACTACCATGCTCGGGTGCTCAGTACTGGTAACTAGTGATGAGCGGGCACTACCATGCTCGGGTGCTCAGTACTGGTAACTAGTGATGAGCGGGCACTACCATGCTCGGGTGCTCAGTACTCGTAACTAGTGATGAGCGGGCACTACCATGCTCGGGTGCTCAGTACTTGTAACTAGTGATGAGCGGGCACTACCATGCTCGGGTGCTCAGTACTGGTAACTAGTGATGAGCGGGCACTACCATGCTCGGGTGCTCAGTACTGGTAACTAGTGATGAGCGGGCACTACCATGCTCGGGTGCTCAGTACTCGTAACTAGTGATGAGCGGGCACTACCATGCTCGGGTGCTCAGTACTGGTAACTAGTGATGAGCGGGCACTACCATGCTCGGGTGCTCAGTACTCGTAACTAGTGATGAGCGGGCACTACCATGCTCATTTCTCAGTACTCGTAACTAGTGATGAGCGGGCACTACCATGCTCGGGTGCTCAGTACTGGTAACTAGTGATGAGCGGGCACTACCATGCTCGGGTGCTCAGTACTGGTAACTAGTGATGAGCAGGCACTACCATGCTCAGGTGCTCAGTACTGGTAACTAGTGATGAGCGGGCACTACCATGCTCGGGTGCTCAGTACTGGTAACTAGTGATGAGCGGGCACTACCATGCTCGGGTGCTCAGTACTGGTAACTAGTGATGAGCGGGCACTACCATGCTCAGGTGCTCAGTACTCGTAACTAGTGATGAGCGGGCACTACCATGCTCGGGTGCTCGGTACTCGTAACTAGTGATGAGCGGGCACTACCATGCTCGGGTGCTCAGTACTGGTAACTAGTGATGAGTGAGCACTACCATGCTCAGGTGCAATGTACCCGTAACTAGTGATGAGCGGGCACTACCATGCTCAGGTGCTCAGTACTCGTAACTAGTGATGAGCGGGCACTACCATGCTCGGGTGCTCAGTACTGGTAACTAGTGATGAGCGGGCACTACCATGCTCGGGTGCTCAGTACTGGTAACTAGTGATGAGCGGGCACTACCATGCTCGGGTGCTCAGTACTGGTAACTAGTGATGAGCGGGCACTACCATGCTCAGGTGCTCAGTACTCGTAACTAGTGATGAGCGGGCACTACCATGCTCGGGTGCTCAGTACTGGTAACTAGTGATGAGCGGGCACTACTATGCTCGGGTGCTCAGTACTGGTAACTAGTGATGAGCGGGCACTACCATGCTCAGGTGCTCAGTACTCGTAACTAGTGATGAGCGGGCACTACCATGCTCGGGTGCTCAGTACTGGTAACTAGTGATGAGCGGGCACTACCATGCTCAGGTGCTCAGTACTCGTAACTAGAGATGAGTGGGCACTACCATGCTCAGGTGCTCAGTACTCGTAACTAGTGATGAGCGGGCACTACCATGCTCGGGTGCTCAGTACTGGTAACTAGTGATGAGCGGGCACTACCATGCTCAGGTGCTCAGTACTCGTAACTAGTGATGAGCGGGCACTACCATGCTCGTAACTCGAACACCCAAGTATAATGGAAGTCAATGGGGAACTCAAGCATTTTTCTGGAAGATTTCCCAAAAAAAGCTTGAGTTACAAGTACAGAGCACCTGAGCATGGTAGTGCCCGCTCATCACTAGTTACAAGTACAGAGCACCTGAGCATGGTAGTGCCTGCTCATCACTAGTTACGAGTACTGAGCATCTGAGCATGGTAGTGCCCGCTCATCACTAGTTACGAGTACTGAGCATCTGAGCATGGTAGTGCTCACTCATCACTAGTTACGAGTACTGAGCATCTGAGCATGGTAGTGCCCGCTCATCACTAGTTACGAGTACTGAGCATCTGAGCATGGTAGTGCTCGCTCATCACTAGTTACCAGTACTGAGCACCTGAGCATGGTAGTGCCCGCTCATCACTAGTTACGAGTACTGAGCATCTGAGCATGGTAGTGCCCACTCATCACTAGTTACGAGTACTGAGCATCTGAGCATGGTAGTGCCCACTCATCACTAGTTACGAGTACTGAGCATCTGAGCATGGTAGTGCCCGCTCATCACTAGTTACCAGTACTGAGCACCTGAGCATGGTAGTGCCCACTCATCACTAGTTACGAGTACTGAGCATCTGAGCATGGTAGTGCTCGCTCATCACATCACTAGTTACAAGTGCAGAGCACCTGAGCATGGTAGTGCTCGCTCATCACATCACTAGTTACAAGTACTGAGCACCTGAGCATGGTAGTGCCCGCTCATCACTAGTTACGAGTACTGAGCATCTGAGCATGGTAGTGCTCGCTCATCACATCACTAGTTACAAGTACAGAGCACCTGAGCATGGTAGTGCTCGCTCATCACTAGTTACAAGTACAGAGCACCTGAGCATGGTAGTGCTCACTCATCACTAATCGTAACACATCTTAAAAGGGTTTTCCAGGACCCCCACCTGCGTATAGTTCTGCTAGTACTCGCCACCCCCACGGTCCGGTGGGTCATACTACAGGTGTATGAACCTGGAATAACAGCGCCATACATCCTGTAGTGGCCATTCTTGGAACTGCAGCTCAGGGCCTAATGCAGTGAATGTGATTTCAGGTCCAGGCCTGAGAACCGCCACTAACTGACGTACAAGTCTGTAGAGAGCTGGTCATGGGGCTGCAGCGCGATGGACCCCCCCGACTGACATTGATTAGCGGGGGGGGGGGGGGGTAGTATCCCTTTATATTGAAGGGCTTGGGTGCCTGGACCTGTCCTGATGACACATTGGATCTACTTGAAGGGGTTTTTCTTTATTATGCATTTATCAGCGGTCAGACCCCAAATGCCTCTTCCAGAAGTGTACGGCACTATGATTACTGCTCTGGAGCTGCGCTATCAGTTAGGGATTATCTTCCATGCAGCTTAGAGGGTCCTAGAGACAGAATGGGGGGGCGCAAATATACTACTACAGTGCACCATCGGAGCTTGTGTTATAGATATGGCCTCTAGAGGGCGCAGTGTGAGTGTATTTCTGTAAGGTAACCTGTTACATCCTGTCCAATATGACCACTGGACCTGATTCTTCACTCCTGAACTGGTAATTTGGAGAATAATTGATGGTGCCTGCAGCGGCGCGTTACGAGGACCCCTTAATGGCGCGGCTCCTAGGAATGTATATGGAAGTGAGGAGCTGTAATAACAGGGATATAGCAGGGTGTTGGTCTCCCGCACGCGGCGCCAGCGCCCCATGATCGCACACGTTTCACGAGCGGGTGTAACCCTCTGCATGACAGCTCAATCACAACAACAGCCATGAGCATTATGCCAGGGCGTACCCCGGCCGCACCGTAGCCCAGGGGGGCTCCAAGCTGCAACTCCCAGCATGTGGCTGTCAGGTCCGGGCATCAGATAGCACAATAATTAGGTAGAATTTAAATCGCACTGACTGCAAACTATTGTTCCCTGTTATCAGCCGTGTCAAGCCAAGTGGATGAAAATGCATCAAAAAAATAAATAAAAAATGCCTATAGTCTTTACAAACTGTTGCATTAATCCAGGTGATTGACTTCAGCTGCTCTTCTGCCATCATTAGGGTTACTGGCTTTTTTTTTTTTAAATTTTATTTTTCGGCAGGGTAGGGAGATATTGACTTGGTGTTTAAGAGGTCATTTCCGACAAAGGGAATATGGATTAGAAAATAAAAGTTTTTTTTTTTTTTAATATTTTCTAAACCATATTCACTTTGTCGGAAATAACCCCTTAAACACAAAGTCAATCTCCCTACCCTGCCGAAAAATAAAACGAAATTTTGTTTTTTTAGTTTTAGTGCACATATAGTTATTGATATCAGTTTCACCGCTCTTACCAACTTCCCCCAGTTCTGTGGAACTACAACTCCCAGCATCATGAGTTCCACTGCTCAAGTCTCCCTTTATTCTGCGATCAGTTCCCCCTTTGGCCAGCAGGTGGCGCTGTGTGCCCACACCAGCAGATTTATACAGAACACTGATCTCAGATTTTGTGGAAGCTGCTGCTGCGCCTCTTGGCTCAGACTGTGCAGAATATACAATTTAGTTTTCTATATGTATTGTGCAGTTTTTCAGAGTGTCAGGTTTATTACCTCCCAACAGGTGGCGCTATTGACTGTCCCCACTGGAAATATGAGCTTACAGTAAGTAGGGTCCTCCAAAAGTAAAGCAGCCCCCCGTCTGCATGCAGCATTTTCGGGGGTCATTGCCTGAGCATTATAATTCTACCACACAAGAAGAGACACAGATATAAAGTTTATATTTGGTTTATTACGTAAAAAAAAATGACATAAAAACAGATGAAACAATGAAATATTCGACCAAGGATTTGTTCAGATCCACGTACAATACTCAGAGAATAAAAGTGCCGCAGCACAATGTAAACAGTCACTACAAGTCCTCGCACCGTACCGTCCGCTGCCGGCCCGTAACCCCCCCTCCGAAAAACACGCTACACCATACAAGTCCAGGTTGTAGCCTACAGAGGAGGGGGGAGGGGCGGGCGGAGTACTACAACTCCCATAGAACTCTGACAAAAGTCCAGTATTCTCCTCTCGCCGCCTTTTGCCATCAGACAAGTTGTCACACTGTCCAGTATCGGGCTGGCCACCACGTTCCACTCGTCGCTGGCCAGACCAGAAGGCATGGGGGGGGTCAGACGGTTTCCCCTCTACGGACATGCCTCCATGGCTCGCCCCGATCTTTTGGTTCTCTATGTATATATTTATAAAGCCAGCTCAGCTGGTGGCAGGGTCGGTCCTAGCTGATGACACAGCGTTCCTTGTCTTTACTTTGGCCACCACCGATGGCTTTCTCTCGGATATACATTAAGTCACTATGGATGCTTGGCCGGCGGGCAAACGGGGCTACGATGCCATAGGCGTCCCCGTCCTCCTTCACTTTCTTGCCCTTTATGGACTTTTTGTGTAAGATCTCACAGTACTGGACGGACACCTTCCGGTGGAGGTCAGGGCTCATCTCGCTAGGCAGCTTGGCCATGGTGAAGAGCGCCTGGAACATCTCGTCCAACTTAGAGTTCTTCTTGGCCGAGACCTCGAAGTAAGAGCACTTATTGTCCTCTCCAACCAGCTGCTCGATCTCGTGGGCTTGGACCTCTCGGTAGAAGTCCCGGTCACCCTTGTTGCCACAGATGACCAGAGGAACGTCCATGTTCTCCTTGGTCTTGTTCTTCAGACAGGACTTGGTCTCCATGATCTGTTGCTTCAAGCGTTGGACTTCCTCGAAGGAGTCTCGGTTGTCAAGGCTGAAGACCAAGATGAAGACATCACCTGGAGAGAAAAGAGGAGAGGAACAGGTTAATAACTGATGAGGGTTATCCTTCAGCTCAAGCTTCTGAAGGAGCTTTACATGTCAAAGTCTGATCCTGGTTCTTCTACAATAAGTGTCTAGAACTAATCTTGGAGACATTTCTGAGACTTTTAGTTCCTCTCTACATCTGGACTACAACTCCCAGTCTTGTCACATTACACCAGGACCTGGAGGATCTCACATTTCAGGGACAGCAGAGATTGGGAGTTGTAGTCCAAGTCAATACTACATTGAGGACCATTTCTGGGCCATTTCTGCAGCCAGGACTCACCGGTGAGGATGGACAGCCGCCTCAT
Organism: Anomaloglossus baeobatrachus; assembly: GCF_048569485.1. Taxonomy (NCBI): domain Eukaryota; kingdom Metazoa; phylum Chordata; class Amphibia; order Anura; family Aromobatidae; genus Anomaloglossus; species Anomaloglossus baeobatrachus. The sequence goes on along the minus strand of NC_134359.1, from coordinate 289,859,246 downwards.
GGCCGGGAAGGGATGGTTCCCCGAGGTGTCCAGGATGTCCAGCTGGTACACCTCCCCGCGGATGCTGTAGAACTTGCGGTGGAAGTCCTCGATGGTCGGGGTGTACTGCTCCTCGAAGCGGCCGCTCAGGAAGCGGGACACGATGGACGTCTTGCCCACCTTGGAGGAGCCCAGGATCACCATGCGGTAGCAGTTCTTGGCCGGGATGTTCAGCTCGGTCTCGTTAGGACACATCTTCTTGATCATTGCGGTCAGTTTACTCCTGACTGTGCACGGAGAGCCGGCGCTGAGCAGCATAGGGAGGCGCGGGAGCGAGTGTGAGGGGGACTGAGGAGAGCCGGCGCCGGAGCCGCTTATATAGGGAGGCGGGACACGCCCCCTGCTACGTCACCAGCCTGGGCTCCGGGCTGAGGGACTGCAGAGCGCGGCACAGAGGAGCGGGGGACAGGGTGTATACACGGGGGAGAGGGTATATACAGGGGAGAGGGTATATACACAGGGGAGAGGGTGTATACACGGGGGAGAGGGTATATACACAGGGGAGAGGGTATATACACAGGGGAGAGGGTATATACAGGGTGTATACACAGGGGAGACAGGGTATGTACAGACAGGGGGTATACAAAGGGGAGAGGGTATATACACAGGGGAGACAGGGTATGTACAGACAGGGGGTATACACAGGGGAGACAGGGGGTATACACAGGGGAGAGGGTATATACAGGGGTACAGGGTATATACACAGGGGAGACAGGGTATGTACAGACAGGGGGTATACACAGGGGAGAGTGTATGTACAGGGGATATACACAGGGGAGAGTGTATGTACAGGGGATATACACAGGGGAGAGGGTATACACAGGGGAGAGGGTATACACAGGGGAGAGGGTACAGGGTATATACACAGGGGAGAATGTATATACAGGGGGTACACTACACAGGGGAGAGTGTATATACAGGGGGTACACTACACAGGAGAGAGTGTATATACAGGGGGTACACTACACAGGGGAGAGTGTATATACAGGGGGTACACTACACAGGGGAGAGTGTATATACAGGGGGTACACTACACAGGGGAGAGTATATACAGGGGGTACACTACACAGGGGAGAGTATATACAGGGGGTACAGGCTGTATACACAGGGGAGAGTGTATATACAGGGGGTACAGGGTGTATACACAGGGGAGAATGTATATATAGGGGGTACACTACACAGGGAAGAGTGTATATACAAGGGGTACACTACACAGCGGAGAGTGTATGTACAGGGTGTATATACAGGGGGTACAGGGTATATACACAGGGGAGAGTATATATACAGGGGGTACAGAGTATATACACAGGGGAGAGTGTATGTACAGGGGGAAACAGTGCATCTACAGTGGGGTAGAGTGTATTTACAGGTAGGAACAGTATATCTACAGGGGATACAGGGTATCTACACAGGGGAGAGTGTATCTACAGGGGATACAGGGTATCTACACAGGGGAGAGTGTATCCACAGAAGGTACAGGGTGTCCACAAGGGGTACAGTGCATCTACAGGGGGATGCAGTGTATCCACAGGGGAGGCACAGTGTATTTACACAGGGAAAATGTATCCACATGGGTGAATGCATCTACAGGGGGGTACAGTGTATCTACAGCAGGGTACACTATCTACAGGGGGGACAGTATCTACAGCAGGGTAAAGTGTATCTACAGGGGGAAACAGTATCTACAAGAGGGAGACAGTGTATCTACAGGGGGTACAGGGTATCTAGACAGGAAGAATGTATCTATAGTGGTACAGTGTACCTACAGGGGGATATAATGTATCTACAGCGGGGGGTGCAATGTAGCTACAGGAGGGTACAGTGTATCTACAGAAGGGAATAGTGTATCTACAGTGAGGTACAGTGTATCTACACAGTAGGAATGTATCTACAGGGGTACAGTGTATCTACAGAAGGATATAGTGTATTTACAGCAGGAGGATAATGTAGCTACAAGAGTGCACAGTGTATCCACAGGGGGACTCTATCTACAGCAGGGAACAGCGTATCTACAGCGGGTTAGAGTGTATCCAAATGTGGGGGGGAGGATCTACAACGGAGTAGAGTGTATCTACAGCAGGGGGACAGTGTATTCACAGGGGGAATGTATCTACAGCGGGGGACAGTGTATTAACAGGGGGAATGTATCTACAATGGGGTACCGTGTATCCACAGGGGGAATGTATCTACAGCGGGGGACAGTGTATTCACAGAGGGAATGTATCTACAATGGGGTACAGTGTATCCACAGGGGGAATGTATCTACAGCGGGGGACAGTGTATTCACAGAGGGAATGTATCTACAGCAAGGGGACAGTGTATCCACAGGGGGAATGTATCTACAGCGGGGGACAGTGTATTCACAGAGGGAATGTATCTACAGCGGGGGACAGTGTATCCACAGAGGGAATGTATCTACAGCGGGGGACAGTGTATTCACAGAGGGAATGTATCTACAGCGGGGGACAGTGTATTCACAGAGGGAATGTATCTACAGCGGGGGACAGTGTATTCACAGGGGGAATGTATCTACAGCGGGGGACAGTGTATTCACAGAGGGAATGTATCTACAGCGGGGTACAGTGTATCCACAGGGGGAATGTATCTACAGCGGGGGACAGTGTATTCACAGAGGGAATGTATCTACAGCAAGGGGACAGTGTATCCACAGGGGGAATGTATCTACAGCGGGGGACAGTGTATTCACAGAGGGAATGTATCTACAGCGGGGGACAGTGTATTCACAGGGGGAATGTATCTACAGCGGGGGACAGTGTATTCACAGAGGGAATGTATCTACAGCGGGGGACAGTGTATTCACAGAGGGAATGTATCTACAGCGGGGTACAGTGTATTCACAGAGGGAATGTATCTACAGCGGGGGACAGTGTATTCACAGGGGGAATGTATCTACAGCAAGGGGACAGTGTATTCACAGGGGGAATGTATCTACAATGGGGTACAGTGTATCCACAGAGGGAATGTATCTACAGTGGGGTACAGTGTATCCACAGCAGGAGGATAATATCCATACAGGTGGCTGTATCTACAGTGGGGGTACAGTGTACCTATTGCAGAGTAAAGTCTATCTATTGTGGGGTACAGTGTATCTACAGCAAGGATACAGTAATTCTACAGCCGGGATACACTGTATTGTGGGATAAAACAAGGATAACCCTAATGTATCTACAGCCACCAGATTTCAGAGATACATTGTATCTACAGCCAGAAGATCACAGGGATACTGGTTTTCCTGCAGACAATGTATCCACAGGAGATCAGACACACAGGGCACTGCACATCTATGGGAGATCGGGTAGATATATCACATTGTGTACACACAATAGTATCTACTCACAATCCTCCTATTATATCTATGGAGATCTCAGCAGACCGCATGGATCTATAGGAGATCGGGAACTGTATAATCAGAAGGATAGGCACTGCTGTAGATAGATCCTTAGCATATCTGTATATTTCCTCCTGTACATGTGTATACATCATGGCTCCGGCCCCGGGGCTCACACAGCAGTGCCATTATCCGGGGAGATCACTGGGAATGGGACACAATTCTCCTTCATTTTACACTGAGCCCCCCACCCCATGTAGATTGTCAGCTCATGGGCCCAGAACTGTGACTCAGTCACCACAATCAGTTCTGTATATTCTATATGCAGCTCTATGTGGGAGCTGAGCCCAAGAGCTTGCAATTACTTATGCTCTTTATTAATAGCCCATATCGTGTGTCCCCATGGGGCGGTATAATACATGTAGACCTGGGAGTGGACCAGGGGACCTTGTGAATATTTAATGTGCTCCCTCATTACCTCCCTATCCGCAGGGCTCATCCCATTGATCTGCAATGTAAATGAGCTGCAGGATTTCTCCACGCTGAATGTCTATGGATCAATTTGTGCCAATGTCTTATACTGTACCTGAGACGTCCTGTGCAGCCCTCTAATTGCTTCCTGAGATTTATGTAAGACGCTATGAAGACATGATGTTATTGACCATGTGCACTATCTGCATATATTCCCTATATAGCAGGGTGTTCTGCTGCAGGCTGCATAGTCAGCCGTGGCCACTAGAGGGCGCCTGAATCCTCCTCTGATCAGACTGCAGTGATTTGCTGTGGACACGTGGCCTGTCCTGGACTCGGGTGACTGCAGGTAATCATCATCCTCTGAGATGGAAGTTGTATCAGGAAATGATAAGACTGAGGCTGGAGAAATGTTCCAAAATAACAGACTTTTTATTTTAATAGCACATAATATGGAAGCAGATGGAACCTACCGCCACGTGAGTGCGGCCCGGGTCGAGGAGGATGAATGGTGACTAAGATTTCCTGAACCAATTCCTATTTTATGCTCTAGGACCTTAGTGATAAAAGAAACAAACAAAAAAATATTTATATATACCTAAATATAGTACACTAAATAATACCGCCAAGCAATGCCCATAAAATTATGTACCCATATAATACCGCCACATGTTGCCTAAAACATACCTCCATACAGTACGCAGGTAATGCTACTATACAATTTCACAGATAACACTGCAATAGGGTCTCAAACAATATTGCACTTCGGTGCTTAAATAAAACCTTCATACAATATTCAAATAGTTCTGCCATGTAGTGCTCAAAAAAACACTGAAATAAGGTTTCCAAATACACAGCCACAATAATATGTCTGTACTGTATCCATATATTGCATAGGACGTCTAAAAATACTGACATTCATTGTCCAAATAAAACTGCCATACATTGCCTTAATAACAGCTCAATATAGTGCCCACATAACATTGCCATATGATCAATAACAATACTAAAATACATAATACTGCCATACAATGTCTTAATAACACCGCCATAGTGTCCACATAACATTGCCATTGGATTTATAAATATACTGACATACATAATACTGCCATACACTGCCTTAATAACAGCTCCATATAGTGCCCACATAACACTGCCATAGTATCTATAACAATACTAAAATACATACTACTGCCATTCAATGTCTTAATAACACCGCCATAGAGTCTACATAACATTGTCTTTGAATTTATAAAAATACTGACATAAATAATACTGCCATACAATGCCTTAAAAACAGTATCCATATAGCATCCACATAACAATACCATAGGATCTATAACAATACTAACCTACATAATACAGCCCTACAATGTCTTAATAACACCGCCATACTGCCCACCTAACATTGCTATAGTGTTTCAAACAATACTGCTCTTCAATAACCAAATAATACCTCCATACAGTAGACAATACTGCCATATAGTGTCCATATAACACTACCATAGAATTCCCATCCATACTGCCCTTTAGTGTCTAAATAACACAAAGCCTGAACACTTACATGTAGTATACAAATAATACTACCGTATAGTGCCCTCATAATACTCCCATAACGTTTCCAGCAATACTACTCTTATGATTTCAAATAACATAAAGCCTTGATAACATTAACATCAGTATCCAAATAATACTACCGTATAGTGGCCACATAACACTGCCATAGGTTTCCTAAAAATACTGCTTTTCCAAATCCAAATAATACTACTATACACTGTCTTATTAAAGATGCTATAAATACTGGCATAAAGTGCCCACTTAAGAGTGCCATGGCGTGTCAAATAATACTGCTATACAGTGCCCCAATAACACTTCCATACAGTTTCCAGATAATACTCCCATATAGTGTCCACATAAAAATGCTTTACGTTTCTCTTACACAAGAAATGTTCTTCAGTGTACAAATAACTCTGCTATACAGCGTCTAAATAATGAAGCGTGTAAGTCCCTGGTGGTCTCGGGTTGCTCCTGGGGGTAGAATTCGTGAATTGGAGACCCCGTAGGATACAAGAGCCCTGGGCGATTGCTCGAGTTTCCACTAAACCTCGTGCTACACGAGAACATCCGTCCGACCTTTACCACCGAGCCCGATAGTGAGGACACACGAGAGCCCGATAGTGAGGACACACGAGAGCCCGATAGTGAGGACACACGAGAGCCCGATAGTGAGGACACACGAGCCACCGAGAGCCGTATCCTCTGCAGCCCGGGCTGCTGCTGTGTTCTGGGTCATTTATTCTGCACTTCTGTAGATGTGACATTCATCTGACCTAGAGGACCTCACCTCCACCTCCACCACCTCCACCACCGTGCATCCCGAGTTACCGAATAACCAGAGCCACGGATATTACTGAACTACACAGTGTCCGAGCCAAGAAATGTGGAGTTCTGAAGGGTAGAACGGATTCCCCGACCTAAGAACATATAGAGAAAGACAACAGTGTCAGTGATGACTCCAGTAACAACCAGCAGAATAGTGAGTGCAGCTCTGGAGTATAATGCAGGATGTAACTCGGGATCAGTAATGTATGTACACAGAGACTGCACCAGCAGAATAGTGAGTGCAGCTCTGGAGTACAATACAGGATGTAACTCAGGATCAGTAATGTAATGTATGTACACAGTGACTGCACCAGCAGAATAGTGAGTGCAGCTCTGGAGTATAATACAGGAGGTAACTCAGGATCAGTAATGTAATGTATGTACACAGTGACTGCACCAGCAGAATAGTGAGTGCAGCTCTGGAGTATAATACAGGAGGTAACTCAGGATCAGTAATGTAATGTATGTACACAGTGACTGCACCAGCAGAATAGTGAGTGCAGCTCTGGAGGATAATACAGGAGGTAACTCAGGATCAGTACAGGATCAGTAATGTATGTACACAGTGACTGCACCAGCAGAATAGTGAGTGCAGCTCTGGAGTATAATACAGGAGGTAACTCTATGTATCACCTAATATTGTGTGTAATAATAGTGAGTGCAGCTCTGGAGGATAATACAAGATGCAACTCCGGATCAGTTGTGTAATGTATGTACACAGTGACTGCACCAGCAGAATAGTGAGTGCAGCTCTGGAGTATAATACAGGAGGTAACTCAGGATCAGTAATGTAATGTATATACACAGTGACTGCACCAGCAGAATAGTGAGTGCAGCTCTGGAGTATAATACAGGAGGTAACTCAGGATCAGTAATGTAATGTATGTACACAGTGACTGCACCAGCAGAATAGTGAGTGCAGCTCTGGAGGATAATACAAGATGCAACTCCGGATCAGTAATGTAATGTATGTACACAGTGACTGCACCAGCAGAATAGTGAGTGCAGCTCTGGAGGATAATACAAGATGCAACTCCGGATCAGTTGTGTAATGTATGTACACAGTGACTGCACCAGCAGAATAGTGAGTGCAGCTCTGGAGTATAATACAGGAGGTAACTCAGGATCAGTAATGTAATGTATATACACAGTGACTGCACCAGCAGAATAGTGAGTGCAGCTCTGGAGTATAATACAGGAGGTAACTCAGGATCAGTAATGTAATGTATGTACACAGTGACTCCACCAGCAGAATAGTGAGTGCAGCTCTGGAGTATAATACAGGAGGTAACTCAGGATCAGTAATGTAATGTATGTACACAGTGACTGCACCAGCAGAATAGTGAGTGCAACTCTGGAGTATAATACAGGAGGTAACTGAGGATCCGTAATGTATGTACACAATGATTGCACCAGCAGAATAGTGAGTGCAGCTCTGGGGCATAATACAGGAGGTAACTCAGGATCAGTAATGTAATGTATGTACACAATGATTGCACCAGCAGAATAGTGAGTGCAGCTCTGGAGTATAATACAGGAGGTAACTGAGGATCAGTAATGTAATATATGTACACAGTGACTGCACCAGCAGAATAGTGAGTGCAGCTCTGGAGTATAATACAGGAGGTAACTGAGGATCAGTAATGTAATGTATGTACACAGTGACTGCACCAGCAGAATAGTGAGTGCAGCTCTGGAGTATAATACAGGAGGTAACTCAGGATCAGTAATGTAATGTATGTACACAATGATTGCACCAGCAGAATAGTGAGTGCAGCTCTGGAGTATAATACAGGAGGTAACTGAGGATCAGTAATATATATACACAGTGACTGCACCAGCAGAATAGTGAGTGCAGCTCTGGAGTATAATACAGGAGGTAACTGAGGATCAGTAATGTAATGTATGTACACAGTGACTGCACCAGCAGAATAGTGAGTGCAGCTCTGGAGTATAATACAGGAGGTAACTCAGGATCAGTAATGTAATGTATGTACACAATGATTGCACCAGCAGAATAGTGAGTGCAGCTCTGGAGTATAATACAGCATGTAACTCAGGATCAGTAATGTAATGTATGTACACAATGATTGCACCAGCAGAATAGTGAGTGCAGCTCTGGAGTATAATACAGGAGGTAACTGAGGATCAGTAATGTAATATATGTACACAGTGACTGCACCAGCAGAATAGTGAGTGCAGCTCTGGAGTATAATACAGGAGGTAACTCTATATATCACCTAATATTGTGTGTAATAATAGAGAATCTATGAGCCTCAATATAACTTTTTATGATAATGCGGAATATTTGCAAATACTAACCCCTTTTTATTATCCAAATCTGATAATGTGTGATCCTCATTTGTAGGTTTGTGTAGATAATGTGGATGTATGTTCCCGCTGTGTGTATATACGCTATATATATATATATATATATATATATATATATATATACACACGGTGTATATATACGTATATACACATATATATAGATATATATATGGATATATTCCTGCTGTGTGTATATATATATATATATATATATATATATATTCCCCTTTATCCGCTGTAGTGATCTGGCCTGGTATAGGCCGCGGAGTGCAGACAGCGGTGAGGCGGCGCGGTTTCCGTGTATAGCGGGCAGTGTGTCATCTGCGCGGATTGTGCGGTGTGTGACAGCGCGGGCTCCTCCGTCCGGCTCCACAAGGTCACATACACTATATCTGCGGCTTATGGAGTCCCAGCAATCCGATACCCTGCGATCAGCAGAAGAGATTGCCATTTTCTAATTATATTGAGTTGCTTTTCTGAGTAACAACATGTTGCAGGTTATCCGAGAACGTAAAAAATAAAATGGGGATTAAGCGGGTGAGCGAGACCTTCCCGTGACATGACCCACTTCATGACCTGACTGCTCCAAGCAACAGCTCACATGTGATCTATAGAGATTGTTATTGACGACCCATCAAGGCTGCGTTCACACGTTGCAGGTTTTTACTGTAAAAATTGCAAAAATACGATTTTGAATGCAACATGTGGACGGAACCTAAAAATGTACATCAGGGTGCCGTGGTCTCACGCCGCGTGGCACGTGGCTCGTCACCTCCGTCATCTGTCTGTGCAGCCGATCACACAGCCTATTCCTGGCCTCGGCGCAGACGTCTGATAGACGTGCATATAACGGCCCCATCAGGCGCAGTGGACACAGGGATTAACCGCGGCTATATTTAGAGTGGAGTCACATATTGATAATCGCACAGGAGCTGATAATCTACAATTATTGGCCCATTTGTTCTTGCAAATAACAAGTCACATCCCGTCACCTACTGACGATTCCGGCTCCCAGAATTCTGCTTCTTACGGCGAAATAACCACGTGCTGGAAAAATCGGGTCAGGAAAAGACGAGAAGGATAGCAGACTAATAATGGCTATAGATCGTATATTCACATCTGTACATGGCCCTGGTATATGCTACACTTATATTCATCTACATAAAGTGTGGAGTCTCGCTACCTATCCTGTATTATACTCCAGAGCTGCACTCACTATTCTGCTGGTGCAGTCACTATGTACATACATTACATTACTGATCCTGAGTTACCTCCTGTATTATACTCCAGAGCTGCACTCACTATTCTGCTGGTGCAGTCACTGTGTACATACATTACATTACTGATCCTGAGTTATATCCTGTATTATACTCCAGAGCTGCGATCACTATTCTGCTGGTGCAGTCACTGTGTACATACATTACATTACTGATCCTGAGTTACCTCCTGTATTATACCCCAGAGCTGCACTCACTATTCTGCTGTTGCAGTCACTGTGTACATTACATTACTGATCCTGAGTTACATCCTGTATTATACCCCAGAGCTGCGATCACTATTCTGCTGGTGCAGTCACTGTGTACATACATTACTGATCCTGAGTTACCTCCTGTAATATACTCCAGAGCTGCACTCACTATTCTGCTGGTGGAGTCACTGTGTACATACATTACTGATCCTGAGTTACCTCCTGTATTATACTCCAGAGCTACACTCACTATTCTGCCGGTGCAGTCACTGTGCACATACATTACTGATCCTGAGTTACCTCCTGTATTATACTCCAGAGCTGCACTCACTATTCTGCTGGTGGAGTCACTTTGCACATACATTTAAGGCCTTGGCTGAAGTTGATATTGTGTCTTCATCTTACCGTACACTTGAGATGTTTGCACTTTCTTCCATCTTGAAATAAAGCTTCAGATGACATATCCCCCGGTTGTGTTGAGGTTGTTGACAGCCACTCATTATCCTTGTAAAAGATGCTTCAAATTATACACGGGGGCTCAGATGGTCGAGAGCCCAAGAATAATAGAAGGTCTTCATTGGTACACCTGATCGGCGTCATGGAACATTCTATCTTTTAGTATCAGTTACGTCTCGGAGTTTCCAAATGTCTCTTAAGCTTTCGTCAACTAATTAGTGTAGAAGATACACAGAAAAGATATCTATACAATGGGCAACTCGGGAAACATACGCAATCCCTCCACTTGCCCCCATATTTCCTGAACATTTTAAAAGCAGAGGAAAGAGGACACAAAACAAAGGAGAGAAGGAGATTGAGGAGGAACCTAAACAAGTAGGTCAAAGAGGAAAACGTATGGAGAAGACAAGGTCTGGAGAAGACAAGTTCTGGAGAAGACAAGGTCTTTGTAAAGACCAACAGGTTCCCACAGAGGCAACGTATGGAGAAGACAAGGTCTGGAGAAGACAAGATCTGGAGAAGACAACATCTAGAGAAGACAAGGTCTGGAGAAGACAAGGTCTGGAGAAGACAAGGTCTGAAGAAGACAAGGTCAGGAGAAGACAAGGTCTGGAGAAGACAAGGTCTGGAGAAGACAAGGTCTGGAGAAGACAACATCTAGAGAAGACAACATCTAGAGAAGACAAGGTCTGGAGAAGACAAGGTCTGAAGAAGACAAGGTCTGAAGAAGACAAGGTCTGGAGAAGACAAGGTCAGGAGAAGACAAGGTCTGGAGAAGACAAAGTCTGGAGAAGACAAGGTCTGGAGAAGAGAAAGTCTGGAGAAGACAAGGTCTGGAGAAGACAAGGTCTGGAGAAGACAAGGTCTGGAGAAGACAAGGTCTGGAGAAGACAAGGTCTGGAGAAGACAAGGTCTGGAGAAGACAACGTCTGGAGAAGACAACGTCTGGAGAAGACAACGTCTGGAGAAGACAACGTCTGGAGAAGACAACGTCTGGAGAAGACAAGGTCTGGAGAAGACAAGGTCTTTGTAAAGACCAACAGGTTCCCACAGAGGCAACGTATGGAAACGTATAGCTAAACTCTTCAGACTGGTCACAATATTTCCCCTTAAGTTTGATCCAAGTAAATTTTTCATTCACTTACTTTCCAGTGGTGGAGACGTCCAGTCTTGGAGCTCTACAGCTTCACCAAGTGTCCCGACCAACCTCCAACGTTCAACCAGCTATCGACACCGGACAGCTTGAGACTTGCCATCGTCATTCATTAAGCTTCAGATATCTAGTAGATTTCGGAAAGTACGTCTGCCAAATTGGTGGATACTTACAGAAATCATATTGAGAGACCTGAAGAATTGTCAACTTTGGGTTAGGTCTTTGGGATAATTTTATTACACTACAGACCTAAAATGATCAAAAACACAGCAGCAAAAAACACAAAAATACCTTCTAGAAGGTAGAAAATAAATTCAGCTAGCGTTGAAGATTGCTTGGTTCCTTGTTGCCTCCTTAGATCATCTTAACCATATGGCAAAGCCGGAAGACGGTCAAGATTGGGTTCAATTGAACAGAACTGGAGGAAATTGGTCATGTATTGAGAGACCAAACTGACCCTAAGGGTGCGCTCACATGAGCGTATGACCCACACGATTATCGGATCACATCACCTGGTGCGGCCGCACGCTCTTCGGATAGGAGCCGGTCTGCTGCATGTATTTCTATGCAGCTGACATGCTCCTGTCTGAAGAGTGTGCGGCCGCGCCGGGGGATGCGATCCGATAATCGTGCGGGTCATACGCTTGTGTGAGCGCACCCTAAGACTGGGGCCCCTGCGCCGTCCCTTATCTCAAAGGTAGGCTTGATAGTAGCCAGGTTTGAGCCCCCAGTGTGATCCTGTCTCCTGTTCGAGCCCTGCTCCTACTCCCCCAACCCTGCGAGCGGGCCGGAAATCCAGTAACCAAAATCCTACAAATAAGCACAGACAAGGGTAAAAGAAAACTCGCACATACTGCACTTAAACACAAAGGAGGGACATAAATGAACTGGAGAGTAAAGCAAAAGGGGTAGGAAATAAATATACAACTGGAGAACTCACACACAACGCTTAACTGGAACTTATAGATCACCATATGACTGGATAACCACAGGAACCAGGAAGCAAAGCTATATCCGGCACTCAGCCCAGTATCCAGAGCCTTATAAAGGGTGAGGGCTGGTGGTGATCAGCAGCCCGAGCTCCGAGAAGATCATCACAAGCCAGCAGAGACTACCTGAGAGCAGTGAAGCAAGAACCAGCTGATGCCCAGGCTGTTTGTCAGACTATGCAGTGTGAACAGAGTCCGACGCAGCCATGACATCCAACGAGTGCAACGCTGAACACCGCATGACACATTGGAGGACTTATGACAATGCCATTGAGAAGTTTGAAGACCAAAAGAAGATGATAGGACATTATGAAGAATCATCGACTAGATGTTCCTCAAGGCCATGACCTTGTTGTAGAAGAAGTGATAGTCGGAAGCACAAATTGGATTGATATGGATGGAAAGTAGATGGTGAGCAGGGCTAGACAAGCATCGGAGCCCCATTGGGGTCATCATAGAAGGACAAGAGGGCAAGTTATGGAGAAGCCCATGAATTGAGGGAAGAGAGGAAAGTCTTCGGAGTAAGCACAGAGATGTACGGTGGTGGGCTCTAGCCTATGGTTTTTACAGCTGCAGTTTTTCTACCGATAGAAATCCACAGGTCAGGACGAAATGTGTGGCCAGAAGTTTCCGAGACAGGTGATTTTCCATCAGTTAAAAGCTGTCACATTCACTCTACTTCGGTAACAGAATTTTGCAGGAACGTTGTTTGCACACCTATGTTTAAAGATTTATTTTGGCGGAGAACTTGGTAAGTTATATAATAGGTGAAGGAAAGAGAAAACAGTCTAGTGGGTGAACCTCGGAGAAAGTACATAGAAAAGTAGGTCACGGGAAGAGTTGTCTTAGGGGCCAATGTCAGACAGTTTCATCTGGCGTCCTGTATATGCTCTGCAGAACGGTGCGGCAAAGCCAAAAACCAAGCAGTCAATAAAGGAGCTGTCAAGGTTTTAGAAAAATAAACATCCGCCTTCTTAGAAAAATGAGCTCCACAGCGGTCCATGGTTGGGACTGGAATTCCCTAGGCCTGATCGTGGGCACGGGCAGCTGCGTAGGGCATCCGTAACTCCCTTGCAGCATGTCCAGATTGTGGGCACAGGCAGCCTCGGAGGGCACCCGTAACTCCCTTGCAGCATGTCCGGATTGTGGGCACAGCCAGCTGCGGTCTCCTGTGTAGGGCATCCGTAACCTCCTTGCAGCATGTCCGGATTGTGGGCACAGGCAGCTGCAGTCTCCTGTGTAGGGCATCCGTAACCTCCTTGCAGCATGTCCGGATTGTGGGCACGGGCAGCTGCAGTCTCCTGTGTAGGGCATCCGTAACCTCCTTGCAGCATGTCCGGATTGTGGGCACGGGCAGCTGCAGTCTCCTGTGTAGGGCATCCGTAACCTCCTTGCAGCATGTCCGGATTGTGGGCACAGCCAGCTGCGGTCTCCTGTGTAGGGCATCCGTAACCTCCTTGCAGCATGTCCGGATTGTGGGCACAGCCAGCTGCAGTCTCCTGTGTAGGGCATCCGTAACCTCCTTGCAGCATGTCCGGATTGTGGGCACGGGCAGCCTCGGAGGGCACCCGTAACTCCCTTGCAGCATGTCCGGATTGTGGGCACAGCCAGCTGCGGTCTCCTGTGCAGAGCAATCGCGACTCCCGTGCAGCATGTCCAGAATGTGGGCACAAGCAGCTGCGGTCTCCTGTGCAAAGCAATCGCGACTCCCATGCAGCATGTCCAGATTGTAGGCACAGGCAGCTGCGGTCACCTGTGGAGAGCACTCGTGACTCCCTTGCAGCATGTCCAGATTGTGAACACAAGCAGCTGCGGTCTCCTGTGGACAGCACTCGCGACTCCCTTGCAGCATGTCCAGATTGTAGGCATAGGCAGCTGCGGTCACCTGCGGAGAGCACTTGCGAGTCCCTTGGAGCATGTCCGGATTGTAGGCATAGGCAGCTGCGGTGACCTGTGGAGAGCACTCGCGACTCCCTTGGAGCATGTCCGGATTGTAGGCATACGCAGCTGCGGTCTCCTGTGGAGAGCACTCGCGACTCCCTTGCAGCATGTCCGGATTGTAGCCATAGGCAGCTGCGGTCTCCTGTGGAGAGCACTTGCGACTCCCTTGCAGCATGTCCGGATTGTAGGCATAGGCAGCTGCGGTCTCCTGTGGAGAGCACTTGCGACTCCCTTGCAGCATGTCCGGATTGTAGGCATAGGCAACTGCGGTCACTTGCGGGGAGTACTCGTGACTCCCTTGGAGCATGTCCGGATTGTAGGCATAGGCAGCTGTGGTCTCCTGTGGAGAGCACTCGCGACTCCCTTGGAGCATGTCCGGATTGTACGCACAGGCAGCTGCTGGTCTCCTGTGGAGAGCACTCGCGACTCCCTTGGAGCATGTCCGGATTGTACGCACAGGCAGCTGCTGGTCTCCTGTGTAGAGCACTCGCGGCTCCAGTGCAGCATGTCCAGATTGTGGGCACAAGCAGCTGCGGTCTTCTGCAGAGAGCACTCGCGGCTCCCTTGGAGCATGTCCGGATTGTAGGCACAGACAGCTGCGGGCTCCTGTGCAGAGCAATCGCAACTCCCTTGCAGCATGTCCAGATTGTAGGCACGGGCAGCTGCGGTCTCCTGCGGAGAGAACTCGCGGCTCCCTTGGAGCATGTCCAGATTGTACGCACAGGCAGCTGCTGGTCTCCTGTGTAGAGCACTCGCGACTCCCTTGGAGCATGTCCGGATTGTAGGCATAGGCAGCTGCGGTGTCCTGTGGACAGCACTCGTGACTCCCTTGGAGCATGTCCGGATTGTAGGCATAGGCAGCTGCGGTCACCTGCAGAGAGCACTCGCGACTCCCTTGGAGCATGTCCGGATTGTACGCACAGGCAGCTGCTGGTCTCCTGTGTAGAGCACTCGCGGCCCCACAGGAGAGGACATGCTGCGTCGAGGATGCGGCATGTCCGGATCATAGGCACATACACTAAATGGGTTTTACCTCACCGAAGAAGAGAAAATTCACACCAGTTGAAGCCATGTGACCCAAAAATCGCTACAGGAACATGCATTGTGGCCAAATATTCCGCGATGATAATGTGAACACGGCCATGTGCGGCAATTCTGTGCGCTTACCACTGGCCACGATCATTACTTTCTTCAGTTCTGTTTTTCATGGTTCTGTATTTCATGCACCAAATGCAGAGGTCCTAGTATAGATCCCCCCCAACCCAAAATACTAGGGGTGCTGCAAGTCTCCTGAATAGGACAAGTAATGGCGATCCTGGAGGAGAAGATGGTCAGCCGGTGGCTCCTCTACAATGATTGGCACTGGAAGAATTGCTTGGTCTCCTCCAGTTAAAGTGGGCTGTAAAGTGGGCACACCTGCCTGGAACCCCGACATTCCCACATTTGGGTGGTGCCAAGTCATAAAAATGGTCAACGTTTGGAAAAGACGACTGCGGACAGTCACATCATGCACGTAGGAGCCACGTGAGCGCAGCGCCGAGGAAACCTGCAACGTGCTAATAAAACCAATTACTATAACAAGGAGATGAAAATGTCGTTTATATGTTTATTTACACTTCGGTTTATTATGAATCTCGTAATATGGACACCGTGAAGGCAAATAAGACACGGAGCGTCACGTTGAGTTATACCAACGTGCACAAGGTCCTCTCCTGGATCGTCAATGCGGTGTCCATCTGTGATATGGAGAAGATGGGGTCATCATGTACAAGGTAAACGCGAGGATTCTCAACTGAGCCGTTCTGATACCCGGATGAAGCCGTGATCATTTAGGAGCTGGGAGATCATCCGGCCCCAATATCGAGCCCCCTGAGGACCCAGTAGAGGGGAAACGCGTTGAGGAGAAGTGTGGAATCCCGTTCACCACTAGGCGAGTGATGAGTGACCCCTTAAACATCTATCAATGTCATTCTCTGTCGCTGCACCGGCCAGAAACTATTATTGCACTGTTCACTTTAATAGGCACTTGCACCTTTTTCGGGCAGGGATACACAGGGCAATGTTAGGGGCTGTGGATGAGGAATGGGGGCGCCATATTGCATTATAGGGTGCCGACCTCCGCTGACAGGTAGGGCACAGAAGCTAGAGCTTCATCAGGGCCTATCACCCTAATGGTTATTGTATATTTATTTTACATCATATTTATTCGCCATTTTTTGATAGTTTGCATTTAGGTAGTGATTTTAATATTATACCAATAAATATCCAGCATTTTAAAGGATTATTTCCCATGTTTTGCACTTGAAGATAAAAATGGGCTGCACTACAATGCTCAGCATGTCCTGGCCCGGCCTTAGTTTTAGCTGGATTTTTACGGATACATTTTAGTTTTTAAAGGGAACCTGTCAGGTCCAATATGCACCAGGACCACGAGCAGTTCTGGGTGTATATTGCTAATCCCTGCCTAACCGTCCCTGTATACACTAGCATAGATAAAAAGATCTATAGAAAATATATTTCTAAAGATCCTTTATGATATGCTAATGAGCGAGGGGACTAGTCCCCTGGGCGTTGCTTCCCTGGCTAGTGGCCCCCTTTAGCATGTTAGTACACCCCTGTGGGTGTGCTATCCTGCTAATGAATGCGCAGCGTCACAGGATGATCTCACCTCTCCGCTGCCATCGCCGCCGGATTTCGGCTCAGTGCGCATGCTCCTGAATTTCGGTCATGCACACTACTTCAGTTTGAAGCCTGGACACGTACACCCGGCTTCATAGTGAGCATGATCGAAAATCCAGGATCATGGGAACTGAGCCGAAATCCAGCATCAGGCGGCGATGGCGGCGGAGAGGTGAGTGAGATCAACATTAACATGTTAGCACGCCCACAGAGGTGTACTAACATGCTAATGGAGCCGACTAGCCAGGGAAACTAATGCCTAGGGGACTAGTCCCTGTACTCATTAGCATATGATAAAAGATCTTTAGAAATCCTTTTTCTCTTTATCTATGCTAGTGTAAACAGAGACGGTCAGGCAGGAATTAGCAATATGCACCCAAAACTGCTCGTGGTCATGGTCCGGGGGGCATATTGGTCCTGACAGGTTCCCTTTAACATAGGACACTCCAAAGTCATCCATTTTTTTTCTCGATGAAAATGGGGTTATTTCATGTGAATTTCGCCTAATAGTCACCTTCTAAAAAAGAAAAGAAGCTGAACAAGCAGGACCCAAGACCGAGGCGGCTACAAGAAGACTGGAATGAGCGCGCCGGGGAATGGAAAGGAGAGAAGACGGGGAACGAGGAAAAGAAAGAGGAGAAGTAACTGAGCTGGAATAAAGCTGCGGGGGAATTGGGGAGGAGCGGAGCCCAGCACAGATCCTGATCTGCTCATCCAGATCATCGCCCCGGGTTTCCTTTGAACGAAGTTTATTTATCTTCTTGCATTTTATGAGTTTATTTTGATGGCGATATTGATTTAGAAACTGGGGCAAAGGGAGGAGAAGTCAGCGAAGTTTGGAAGAGGCAGGAGACGCCGAGATGGCAGACGAGGCTCCGGAACTTTCTAAACTTTATCCTTCCCTCCTTAAGGTGCCCAGATGCACTTTGCTGCATTCTGGGGGATGTCACCGTCTTATGTCACAAAACTTTGGGGCTGCGAGGGAATGAAGTCAGACTCTTATCATTCATCTTGGTAGTCAGGCCCTGACGTCCCACATTACCCCCTGGGTTATCAAGAAGGGAAACGGTTGACCGCAGGATCAGACTACACAAGACGGAGGTGGAAGATGACAGAGAATAGTTGCCCCGGTAATATTAAGTCTGTGGGACAGCGGCCATTATTGGGAATTACCATTCAGGCACATGTGACGCTGGGTTCTCCATGATGGGACAGGACTAGAGTTGAGCGGATCGGTCATAATCCGGGTCCGGCGGATCCGGATTGGGTTGCCGCCGAAGTCCGGATCCGATCCGGATCCGCGGCCATACAAATCAATGGGGAACGGGATCCGGGACGAGAGAGAGAGGGAGAGAGATAGAGAAAAAAAAAGAAAAAAAACGGATCCGGATTGCGCACCCCGAATCCCGGGTACTGGTCGGACTCGGATCAAGCACTCGAACCGTGCGGATCCAGATTTTGCGGATCCGGGTCCGCTCAACACTAGACAGGACACGTACCTCTTTCAGCACCAGGGACAGCGCCCATCTCCTCGGCTGCCATAGGGCACCCACTCACCCACACTACAAACCCCTGGATGAGAAGTGTCTTCTAGGGGCTCCCTGCACTGGAGATAGGTGACTTAGCAGAGACCATGGCTGAGAGGACACGTGCGGCCTCTCCTAAGAGCAGAGCAATGCAGGAGAGGCGCAGATCATTTACACCTTGTGAGTCAGAGAGGGTGAGAAAACTAATGCAAAAACGATAGCTAGATAAGAAGGTGAGGGAAACCTGACCCTAATTCCAGCCCTACCGATCAATGGAGGGTATAACCTAAGGTTAGTGGCGCCCCTATTCACCGACAAGAGACCCTAGCAATCCCTAACTAGCCATACGCTCAACAACTGTGCACCAACAAACATAAAAATCAATATACAAAGATATGGCAATTAGGCATTATTGTTATTTATTATTATAGCCCCATTTATTCCATGGCACTTTACAAAAGGGGAGGAACACATAATATGGACAAGTACAATAATCATGAAAAAAACAAAGCTCAGACAGGTACAGGAGAGAGGACCCTGCCCCCGAGGGCTCACAGTCCACTTGAGGAGAGTGGACCCTGCCCCTGTGGCCTCACAGTCTACAGGAGGAGTCTGGACCCTGCCCTGGAGGGCTCACAGTCTACAGGAGGAGTCTGGACCCTGCCCCCGAGGGCTCACAGTCTACAGGAGGAGTCTGGACCCTGCCCTGGAGGGCTCACAGTCTACAGAAGGAGAGCAGACCCTGCCCCTGAGGGCTAACAGTCTATAGGAGAGAGGACCCTGCCCCCGAGGGCTAACAGTCTATAGGAGAGAGGACCCTGCCCCCGAGGGCTCACAGTCTACGGGAGGAGTAAGGACCCTGCCCCGGAGGGCTCACAGTCTACAGGGGATGGGTGAGAATACAGTAGGTGAGGGTGGAGATGGTCATGCGGCACTATGGAGGACTGAGGGTTACTGCAGGTTGCAGGCTTGTCGGAAGAGGTGGGTCTTCAGGTTCCTTTTGAAGCTTGTCAAGGTAGACGAGAGTGTGATATATTGGGGCAGAGCGTTCCAGAGTATGGGGGCAGCGCGGGAGAATTCTTGTATGCGATTGTGAGAAGAGAAGATAAGAGGGGAGTAGAGAAGAAGGTCTTGTGAGGATTGGAGGTTACGTGTGGGTAAGTACCAGAAGACTAGGTCACAGATGTAAAAAGGAGACAGGTTGTGGGCGGCTTTGCAGGTCATGGTTAGGGTTTTGGACTGGAGTCGTTGGGCAATGGGAAGCCAGTGAAGGGATTGGCAGAGAGGAGAGGTCGGGGAGCAGCGGGGGGAGAGGTGGATTAGTCGGGCAGCATAGTTTATAATAGATTGTAGGGGTACAAGACTGTTAGAAAGGAGGCCACAGAGCAGGAGGTTGCAATAGTCCAGACAGGAGATAATAAGGGCATGCACTAGGGTTTTTGCAGCTTCTTGGGAAAGCAATGTACGGATCCGGGAGATATTTTTAAGTTGGAGGCGGCAGGAGGTGAAGAGGGCTTGGATGTGTGGCTTGAAGGAAAGAGCATAGTCTAGAGTTACTCCCAGACAGCAAAATTGTGGGACTGGGGAGAGTGAGCAACCATTGACTTTGATGGACAGGTCAGTTGGGGGGGTTGAGTGAGGAGGAGGAGGACATAAATGTATCCTGAAAGGTAAGCTACTAATTATCTAAAAAGAGGTCCAACACAGGACCCTCAGTACGTCGTCCCGATGCGTTTCTCCTAGCAAGCTCCACGGGGTTCATCAGGGGACAGGGTAGTGTTGGACCTCTTTTTTCAGATAAGTAGTAGCTTACCTTTCAGGATACATTTATGCCCAATTTCCATATCTTTGTATATTGATTTGATGTTTGTTGGTGCAGTTTAGTTGAGTGCAGGGCTAGTTAGGGATTGCTAGGTTCTCCCGTCAGTGAACAGGGGCGCCACTAACCTGGGGCGTCATACCCTCCAGTGATCGGTAGGACTGGTATTAGGGTCAGCTTTCCCTTACCTTCTTATCTAGTTATTGTTTTTGCATTAGTTTTCACACCCTCTCTGACGCACAAGGTGTATTTATATTTATTGGTCACTTGACCTTTTTAATAAATCATTAAAGGTTAGTTGTTAATGGGGTATAATTTTCTTTGCTGTTACGTGAATATTTTCTCCTCGCCCAACACAAATACCTAAAAGTAAAGCCGGACTCTGTCCTGCGGTGGAATAGTCCTGCCAGGTCTGGGATTCATTTCTTTACAGCAACTTTGTGCTTCAGTTCTTCACAATTTTCCAGATGTTTGTCGTCAGTGAATGGCGTCATTCTTGCTGACATCCATTAAGTGAAAATCTGCATGATGGGTGGAACATTACAGATGGTGGACTTGATGGATGGGACATTGAAGGTGGTGGCAATGATGGCTGAAACATCGCTGGTGTTGGACACGATGGGTGGGACATCGTAGGTGGCAGGTATGATGGGTGAGAACGAAGGGTGGAACATCGCAGGTGGTGAACACAATGGGTGGTACACTGCAGGTGATGGACAAGATAGGTGGGATATACCAAGTGGCGGACACTGTGGGTTGAACATCGCTTGTGGTGGACATGACGGGTGGGGCATAGCAGGTGCCGGTCAGTATGGCTGGGACATTGCAGGTGGTGGACATGATGGGTGGGACATTGCAGGTGGTGGACATGATGGGTGGGACATTGCAGGTGGTGGACATGATGGGTGAGACATTGCAGGTGGTGGGCACGATGGATGGAACACTGCAGGGGGTGGACGTGATGGGTGGGACATCGCAGATACTGGACATGATGGATGAGACATTGCAGGTGGTGGACATGATGGGTGAGACATTGCAGGTGGTGGCACGATGGATGGGACATCGCAGGTGGTGGATACGATGGGTGAGACATTGCAGGTGGTGGGCACGATGGATGGGACACCGCAGGGGGTGGATACGATGGGTGTAACATCGCAGGTGGTGAACACAATGGGTGGTATACTGCAGGTGATGAACATGACAGGTGGAATATACCAGGTGGCGGACACTATGGGTTGGACCTCGCTTGTGGTGGACATGATGGGACATAGCAGGTGCCGGTCAGTATGGGTGGGACATTGCAGGTGGTGGACATGATGTGTGGAACATTGCAGGTGATGGACATGATGGGTGGAACATCGCAGATGGTGGACAAAATGAGTGGGACATCGCAGGTGGTGGATATGATGGGTGGGACATCGCAGGTGGTGGACATGATGGGTGAGACATTGCAGGAGGTGGACATGATGGGTGAGACATTGCAGGTGGTGGGCACGATGGATGGGACACCGCAAGGGGTGGACAAGATGGGTGGGACATCGCAGATACTGGACATGATGGATGAGACATTGCAGGTGGTGGACATGATGGGTGACACATTGCAGGTGGTGGCCCAATGGGTGGGACATCACAGGTGGTGGCACGATGGATGGGACATCGCAGGTGGTGCATATGATGGGAGAGACATCACAGGTGGTGGATACGATGGGTGGAACATCGCAGGTGGTGGACACGACGGGTGGGACATGACCTGTGGTGGACATGATGAGTGAGACATTGCAGGTGGTGAACATGATGGGTGGGACATCACAGGTATGGGCATGATGGGTAGGTAATCGCAGGTGGCGGATACAATTGGTGGGATATCGCAGGTGGTAGACACGATGGGGGGGGGGCATCCCAGGTGTGAACATGATGGGTGAGATATCGCAGGTGGTGGCACAATGGGTAGGACATCGCAGGTGGTGAACATGTTTAGTGAGACATCACAAGAGGTGGACATGATGGGTGGGACATCACAGGGATGGACATGATGGGTGGGTAATCGCAGGTGGCGGATACCATGGGTGGGATATTGCAGGTGGTGGACACGATGGATGAGACATCACAAGTGGTGGATGTGATGGGTGAGACTTCACAGATAGCGGACACGACAGCTGGGAAATTGCAGGTGATGGACACGACGGGTGGGACATTGCAGGTGATGGACACGATGGGTGGGACATTGCAGGTGATGGACACGATGGGTGGGACATTGCAGGTGATGGACACGACGGGTGGGACATCGCAGGTGATGGACACGACGGGTGGGACATCGCAGGTGATGGACACGATGGGTGGGACATTGCAGGTGATGGACACGATGGGTGGGACATTGCAGGTGATGGACACGATGGGTGGGACATTGCAGGTGATGGACACGATGGGTGGGACATCGCAGGTGATGGACACGACGGGTGGGACATTGCAGGAGATGGACATATTGAATAGGCCATCTAAAGTGATGGGCACGCGCCTGGGAATAAATGACCTCACTGTACGGCGGTGTGCAGGTTGCTGGGATTACATTTCTCCCCTGGCATCGGCCCAACCTCCTGCCCGAGCTCCTGGTAATTATTCTTATTATTACTCTCCTACAATAATAAATGCATTGTCATCTCCTCCGCGAACAATGTTGTTTTACCCCTGAGTCACCCAAAACATCCTCTTAATTAAATAGCAGACACATGATGGCACGTCTGGAATGTTCCCCGGCATCTGTGCGGAGGACGAACCCCCGAAACTTGGGTCCCTCTAATCCTGCTGCTGATACCACCTGCACCCAGTGTCTCTGAGGTGCCATCTGAGAACCTATCTAATGGGGGCGCTCTTCCCTGGGAACCCTTCCCCCATCTCGGGCCTGGATAACAATCAGTAAGAGCCACAATGGGGGGAGAGGGGCCGTGTAGATTACAATCAAACTTTTCTAAGAACATCAGATGGGACCTGGACACAGAACGACGGAACCAGAGTTTCCAGTATTATGTAAATAAGGTCTCATCGTTACATAATAAACACTGCTGGGACCTGTTGTTGGTGGATGGGACTTTCTTGTTTAGACCCAGAGGCTAATGAAAGTCTTTCCTGATTATCAGACAGGACGAACCACTTTCCAGAACTCCGGTTTATTTGCTCCCGCACCCGGTAGCACAACTCCCGGCGGTGGAGACATCCTGATCGTTATTTTCCAAGACCTACTGTGCGATTAGATGATCTCTGTACCTGCGAGAACGGCTCTAAATGATACCATGAATGGTTCCATTCACTGACAACAAGCAGAGATCTTGAAGACATCATATTTGTCTGAAAAAGGCTGTAAATCCCCTGCATAGATGATAAAAATCTGTCTTTCTGCAGCCACCACTAGAGGGAGCCCTCTATGGACAGATTATACACTTTATTCACTGTATGGAGTGAGCTCCCCCTAGTGGTGGCCAGAACGGTATTACTTATTTCTAAGTCCATGGACCCGTAGAAGCGCATGGTGAGTGTGAACCGGCTGTAGTCCTGGGGGAGCTCGCACCCGGCTCCGCCACTGCCTATTTTATGCACACTTTTTTGGAATAAATTTCTACTTTTTAGGGACTTTGGAGTTGAGCCACTCTTTTCTTCTTCATCTGGACTTCTTCATGAGTGTGCACCTCCTTGCACGTGCTCAATAAAGGGATTGGAGCTGCTTCCCCACTGCCACCGAAATTGTGCAGGTAAACCCAGGCAGCGCAGGATCATTTTTCCTATTTGTTTGTTTCAAACTTATTTCTAAGTCTAAATAGGGGATTTGAAAAGAAAAAAAAAAATTGACATTTTTATTTTTATGGAGCAGTGACCATTTCCCAATATAGAATGCACAGGTGCCGACTGTGTTATACAGCAAGCACTTGCTTCTAACAGGAGTGATCAGAGCTCGCTCCAGTCACTGCTGCTGTGAATTTCTCAAAGTGGCATTTAAGTAGCCATTCTGCGCCAGTACCCAGTAGCTTCCACGCAACACAATCGCAGGGTGTTAATATTTTTGCAACAAAGGTTCCGCCTTCTTTGTTCTCCTATGAAGCCCAGCCCTAATATAAAGTACAACCAGTCAAAACAATCACCATAAAAACAATCACAAATCAATATCAAAACAATTACAATCAATAAAAACAATCACAATCAAAACAGAACAATCAAAAGAATCACAATCGATCACAATCAATCAATATCAAAACAATCACAATCAATCAAAACAAACAAAACAATCACAATCAAAACAAAAGAAAAACAATCACAATCAATCAATATCAAAACAATCACAAGCAAAACAATCAATATCAAAACAATCACAATCAATCACAATCGATCACAATTAAAACAAAACAATTACAATCAACGCAACACAATCACAGGGTGTTAATATTTTTGCAACAAAGGTTCCACCTTCTTTGTTCTCCTATGAAGCCCAACCGTAATATAAAGTACAATCAATCAAAACAATCACCATAAAAACAATCACAATCAATCAATATCAAAACAATCACAATCAAAACAATTCGCAATCAATTACAATCAAAACAATCAATATCAAAACAATCACAATCAATCACAATCCATCACAATTAAAACAAAACAATTACAATCAACGCAACACAATCACAGGGTGTTAATATTTTTGCAACAAAGGTTCCACCTTCTTTGTTCTCCTATGAAGCCCAGCCGTAATATAAAGTACAACCAATCAAAACAATCATAATCAATCAATATCAAAACAATCACAATCAATCAAAACAATCACAATGAAAACAAAACAATCAATATCAAAACAATCACAATTTCAAAGTTCATAGGACAAAAAAAAAAAGGTGAAAAGTAAATAAAAAAAAGTTTTAAAAAGACTGAAAAAAAATAAAAAAATCATATTTGGTATTGCTTTATCTGTAAAAGTACAACATATACAAATATAAAATTAATTTATATGGAAAATGGTATAGAAAAGAAAAAAAAAATTCAAGGTTTTTTTTCAGTGATATTTTTTAAAAAGTGATAAAAAAAAATGGGGCACGTTTTTACTATTTTTCAGTATATAATAAGGTAATGTGAACGATGTCATTAAATACTACAGACCATTAGGCAAAAAAAAAGTTGGAGGAAAAATAAAAAAAAAGTTAAGGCTCTTAGAAGAACGGGAGGAAAAAAACACAAGCGCAAAAATAAATTTTTCACCCAATCAGGAAGGGATTATAGAGCGGCCGTTGTATACAGTGTGGTGTTCTTCGCCGCTGTGTGACGATCACATTTTGCAGAACACAAGGCCTCTTCATTCCCGGGGATGGACGGTGTTTTTTGGCTGTTTGTCCTCCCTTTACGGTAAGGTATACCCTTCCAGGACGGCCGCGCTTCCTTATAGCGGCCCCGGACTTCTGCCAACTTTCTGTTTGCCATCCGAGAGGTGCTGGAAATGTTCTCCCGAGGGCTCAGATTACAGGAACTACTTTTTGCCGGGTTTTTGACAATGTTATTTTCTTGGTGAAGTCATCGATACAGATTATATTTATCATCAATAATAAACATTAAAACATTCTAAAAAATGTCCCAAAATTCTAAAAAGTTTCGAAAAAAATCCCAAATTTTAACATTTTGAATAATTGCCATTCCATGGTGTGTAGGTTTATGACGGGTAATGTGGCCGCCATTACAAAGCATGACATATTTGGGTTCCTCGGAAAGTTGGGTTTCAATAGGACGTCTGATGGAGGTTTAAAGTTCAGGAGTTTGGGAAAGTTGGGTAGTAAGGTGAGATATTATGGATACTGAATTGTGGTAATAGGAAATAATTGACGTGCAGGAGCTTGAGAAAGTTGGGTAGGAACGTGAGATATTATTGAGGCTCAAGTGTGGTAATTGGGAAGATTTGCCGTGCAGGAGCTTGAGAGAGTTTGGTGGCAACTGAGGGTATATTGGACACTAAAGAGAAGGTTTACCGTTCAGGAGTTTGGGAAAGTTGGGTCAGAATGTGACATATTATTGAGGCTGAATTGTTGTAATTGGGAACATTTGCCGTGCAGGAGCTTAGGAAAGTTGTGTGTCAATGGGAAGTATATTGGAGGCCAGCACGATGCTTTGCTGTTCAGGAGTTTGGGAAAGTTGGGTAGGAATGTGAGATATTATTGAGGCTGAATTGCTATGAATGGGAAGATTTGCCGTGCAGGAGCTTGGGAAAAGTTTGGTGGCAACAGAAGGTATATTGGAGGCCAATGTGAAGGTGTACTGTTCAGGAGTTTGGGAAAGTTGGGTCGGAATGTGAGATATTATGGATACTGAATTGTGGTAATAGGAAATAATTGACGTGCAGGAGCTTGAGAAAGTTGGGTAGGAACGTGAGATATTATTGAGGCTCAATTGTGGTAATTGGGAAGATTTGCCGTGCAGGAGCTTGGGAAAGTTTTGTGGCAACAGAAGGTATATTGGAAACTAAAGTGAAGGTTTACTGTTCAGGAGTTTGGGAAAGTTGGGTCAGAATGTGAGATATTATTGAAGTTGAATTGTGGTAATTGGGTACATTTGCCGTGCCGGAGCTTAGGAAAGTTGTGTGTCAATGGGAAGTATATTGTAGGCCAGCACGATGCTTTGCTTTTCAGGAGTTTGGGAAAGTTGGGTAGGAACGCAAGATATTATTCAGGCTGAATTGTGGTAATTGGGAAGATTTGCCGTGCAGGTTGGGAAAAGTTTGGTGACAACAGGAGGTATATTGGAGGCCAATGTGAAAGTGTACTGTTCAGGGGTTTGGGAAAGTTGGGTAGGAATGGGAGATATTATTGAGACTGAATAGTTGTAATTGGGCGGACTTGCCGTGCAGGAGCTTAGGAAAGTTGTGTGTCAATGGAAAGTATAGTGGAGGCCAACATGAAGCTTTGCTGTTCAGGAGTTTGGGAAAGTTGGGTAGGAACGCAAGATAACATTAAGGCTGAATTATGGCAATTGGGAAGATTTGCCTTGCAGGTGCGTGGGAAAGTTTGGTGGCAACAGGAGGTATATTAAAGGCCAACATGAAGGTTTACTGTTTAGTTTTAGGAAAGTTGGGTAGGAACGCGAGTTATTGAGGTTGAAATGTGGTAATTTGGAAAATTTGCTATGCAGGAGCTAAGGAAAGTTGTGTGTCAATGGGACGTATGTTGGAGGCCACCGTGAAGGTTTGCTATTCGGGAGTTTGGGAAAGTTGGGTCAGAATGTGAGATATTATCAAGGTGGAATTCCTATAAATGGGATGATTTGCCTTGCAGGAGCTTGGGAAAGTTGTGTGTCAATGGGACGTATGTTGGAGGCCACCGTGAAGGTTTGCTATTCGGGAGCTTGGGAAAGTTGGGTCAGAATGTGAGATATTATCTGGAGGTAGGTAGGTGGAATTCCTATAAATGGGATGATTTGCCTTGCAGGAGCTTGGGAAAGTTTGGTGGCTACAGGAGGCCAACATGAAGATATGCTGTTCAGGAGTTGGGGAGAAATGTGGGATATTATGGAGGTTGTATTCTAGTAATTGGGAAGATTTGACGTTCTGGAGTTTGGCAAAGTTGGGTGACAGTGACAGCCCTTGTGAGGAATAGGATGGAGGCCATCTTCACCAACTCTCCACCTCTCAGGAGTTGCTGGGAGTAGTAGTTCCGAAACATCATGAGAGTCATAGGTGGGAAACTACAGCCATAAAGGGCAGGTGTTTTACCATTCAGGGGTCTAGGAAAGCTGGGTAACGGCTTTTCTTGTACATAGTGAATCTCTCCAGGACAATAACGGAGCTGAGAAAGGGCCAGTGTCCGCTCAGTTCCAGTGAAATCACGTCCCGCTACTTGCAGAGGATATTTTTACCATAAGGAGGGAGAATCTTCAGGGCGTCTCAGGGGACGGTGAAGAAGAGCTGGGACCTTATATTCCGCAGACGTGACCGGACCCAAGGAATTTTCTCCTGAATTTTTCCAGGGTTTCTATTTTAGGAGCAATGGATAAATAAACCGCTTCCCTCGCAGGAGCAGAGTGAAGACGTCTTCAAGGAAACTCACGAGAATAACACAAAAAACAGCCATGTAGTGCACAATGTAAAAGTGAAAACCGCTCTAGAGTGTCTCACATCTAGGCTGAAATACGAGCACCAGAGTCTGAGCCACAAACAGCAAAACCTCAGGATCTAATTAAAAGCAGCCATGATTCTGAGGTATATGGCGGTATTATTTTACAATTACATTACATTATTAGGTAGGACCTGGGCAGCATAACATGTATGTAAGGAAATACTCAAATAACGTATAGTATTTGAGCACTATATGGCAGTATATTGTAGCCAGTATCATTTTCAGCTTGGCATTGCATTGAACAATTCTCTGGACTTTATGTATCAGTTTTGGCACAATATGGCAGTATTATGGTGGCTGTAAGTTTCAGTTTTTATTTTTTGCACTATATGACAGTATGATGTGGGCTGTGACAGTTTTATATGGACATCATGTCATGCATGCCATAAGTGTTGAATGTGTCAGTTTTACATGGACACATTAGGGTACTATTATGTGGGTTGTATGTCAGTGTTATATGAGCACTATGTGGTAGTATGTGGGTTGTATGTCAGTGTTTTCTGAGCACTATGTCACCAAATGTGTCAGTTTTATATTGGCACTATATGGTAGTATGTGGTTTGTATGTCAGTTTTCTATGCCCACTATGTGACCAAATGTGTCAGTTTTATATTAGCACTCTATAGTAGTATTATGTGGGTTATATGTCAGTTTTATATGAGCACTATGTGACAGAATGTGTCCGTTTTTTATTGACACTATATAGCAGTATTATGTGTGTTGTATGTCAGTTTTATATGAGCATTATGTGACGGAATGTGTCAGTTTTATATTGGCACTATATGGCAGTATTATGTGGGTTGTATGTCCGTTTTATATAAGCACTATGTGACGGAATGTGTCAGTTTTATATTGCCACTATATAGTAGTATTATGTGGGTTGTATGTCAGTGTTATATGAGCACTATGTGACCGAATGTGTCAGTTTTATATTGGCACTATATGGTAGTATTATGTGGGTTGTATGTCAGTTTTATATTGGCACTATATGGTAGTATGTGGTTTGTATGTCAGTTTTATATGCCCACTATGTGACCGAATGTGTCAGTTTTATATTGACACTATATAGTAGTATTATATGAGTTGTATGTCAGTTTTATATGAGCACTATGTGACAGAATGTGTCAGTTTTATATTGGCACTATATGGTAGTATTATGTGGGTTGTATGTCAGTGTTCTTTAAACACTATGTGACGGAATATGTCATTTTATATTGACACTATATAGCAGTATTATGTGTGTTGTATGTCAGTTTTATATAAGCACTATGTGACGGAATGTGTCAGTTTTATATTGGCACTATATGGTAGTATTATGTGGGTTGTATGTCAGTTTTATATGAGCATTATGTGACGGAATGTGTTAGCTATATATTGGCACTATATGGTAGTATTATGGGGGTTGCGTGTCAGTTTTATATTCGTTCTATATGACAGTATGTGGGGTGAATGAGTCAGATTTATGATTTTATGATGGCAATTGTACAGGTTGGTTGTAGCCAAAAAAAAATACTTGACGGATTATGAATCTGATATGTGTAGCCCTAATAATACCACCACACAGTGCCAATATAAAACTAACACAACCAGCCTGCATAATTTCCACCATAAAATGGCAATTTAAAACTGATATATTCACCCCACATACCATCATATAGTGCGAATATAAAACGGACATGCAACCCACATAATACTACCATATAGTGCCAATAAAAAACTGACACATTCACTCCACATGCCTTAACAGTGCTCAGATAAAACGGACATACAACCCATATAATACTACTACTACTACCATATAGTGCCAATACAAAACTGACACATTCACACCACATGCCATCACATAAAACTGACATAAAACCCACATAATACTACCATATAGTGCCAATATAAAACAGACTGCCAAAACAATACTTGATGTATTGTGAATCAGACATGTATAGCCCTAATAATACCAACATAGAGTGCCAATATAAAACTGTCAGTTTTATATTGGCACTGTATGGTAGTATTATTATAGCTTTACATGTCAAATTCACAATACATCAAGTATTGTTTTGGTTGTCCGTTTGATATTGGCACTATATGGTAGTATGTGGGTTGTATGTCAGTTTTATGTGAGCACTATTTGACGGCATGTGGTGTATATGTGTCAGTTTTGTATTGGCATTATATGGTAGTATTATGTGGGTTGTATGTCATGTTTATGTGATGGCGTGTAGAGTGAATGAGTCAAGTTTTTTTATTGGCACTATATGGTAGTATTATTAGGAATATACATGTCAGATTCACAATACTTTGAGTATTATTTGGCTGTCAGTTTTCTATTGGCACTATATGGAAGTATTATGTGTGCTATACATTAGTATAATCCAGGTGCTATGTGGAGTTATTGCGTTAGCATTATGTTAGTACTACCGTATATAGTGGTAATACGTGGGATGTATGTGTATTATCTTGGAACAATATGATGGTCTTATGTGTGCTGGATGTGTTATTTAATCAGTATATGGTGGTATTATGCAAGCTCTGTGTGAGTATTATCCACGTGCTTATATGGCGGTATTAGGTTAGTTCTATGTGTTAGTAGTATTTGAGAACTATATAGCGGTATTACACAAGTTGTATGTGTTTTGGCAACATAAGGTGGTTTTATTTGCCCATTATTAATCAGTATATGGTGGTATTATATGTGCTGTGCGTATTAGTATTATTAAACCACTATATTTTGGTGTTATTTTAGCACTATATGGCGGCATTAAGTAGCCCAAAATTATGATCTTTAAATGATAAAAAAAAAAAGCTGAAGGAGACACCCACATATAGCGGTTATATGAATGGGAGACGATGTTTCCGGCTTCCCCCGCATAGCACAAACGCAACGGCTCCGAGAAATCACTTCTTTGCTTTGGACTTGAGCCCAAAGTGATAACAGCCCGAGCATAAGAAATATACAGGCAGGTCACCCTGTATAACCCGATAACGCTCTCATCACGGCCGGAAAACGGAAGTAGAGCGGACTTTGACCGCACAGGGTCAAACATGGTTCTCACTCTATAACAGAGGTCTCAATCACGCGGCCCGCGGGCCACATGCGGCCCCTCAGGCTGCTTCTTGTGGCCTGTAGGCACGTGAACCTTGACGATCGCAGCCGTCACTGCTTTATTTCAGAAGAACGGTATATTGGTGCTGCGCAGAGTCAAGCTCTCTCTGCACTAGTCCAATAGCAGCCGCTGGCCAATCAGAGGCAAGCAGCTGATGTGTATGACGTCACCTGCTTGCCTCTGATTGGCTGGCGGCTGCCATTGGAA
The DNA here is from genome assembly GCF_048569485.1 of Anomaloglossus baeobatrachus. Lineage (NCBI taxonomy): Eukaryota > Metazoa > Chordata > Amphibia > Anura > Aromobatidae > Anomaloglossus > Anomaloglossus baeobatrachus. The sequence goes on along the minus strand of NC_134359.1, from coordinate 289,827,200 downwards.
TAGTGCAGAGAGAGCTTGACTCTGCGTGGCGGCACCAAACGTTGAATTTTGATCTGAATTTTGAGATGAAGCGCTGACAGCGCCAAAGGGGGCTCGTGCCTGCGGGCCACAACAAGCAGGGAATATGATGCCGAGGGAATGGAGGACAGGTGAGAACAATGTGTGTGCGAGTGTGTGTGTAGAATGGCACAATAGTGGACCAGGATGGGACATTGCTACAAGAAGAGGATAAGAAATGTGGACATTACTACAAGAAGAGGACCTGTATGGGCACATTAGTAAAAGGGGACAAGGATGGGCACATTACTACAGGATGGGGACATTACTACAGGATGGGGACAAGGATGGGGCACATTACTACAGGATGGGGACAAGGATGGGGCACATTTGTAAAAGGGGACAAGGATGGGAACATTACTACAGGATGGGGACATTTCTACAGGATGGGAAAAGGATGGGGCACATTACTACAGGATGGGGGACAAGGATCTGGCAAATTTATAAAAGGGCACAAGGTTGGGAACATTACTACAGGACGGGGACAAGATGGGCACATTACTATAGGATGGGGACAAGATGGGCACATTACTACAGGATGGGGACAAAAATTGGGCACATTACTACAGAACGGGGAAGGATGGGGCACATTTATAAAAGGGGACAAGGATGAGCACATTACTACAGGATGGGCACACTACTACAGGATGGGGACAAGGATGGGGCACATTTGTAAAAGGGGACAAGGTTAGGCACATTACTACAGGTTGGGGCACATTACTACAGGAGCTTGTGCCTGTGGGCCACAAGAAGCAGGGAGGACGACGAAACCCCCCCCCAGAAAATGAAAATAAAAAAACAAAAAAAAAAAACAAAGACAAAATAAACCAAAACACAGCATTTGCTCTATAGAACACTTTCTTATTCCATTGAATGTGATGCTTTTTGCAAGCCGATAGGAGACCATCCGCGCAGTGGACAATTCTTATTATTTGTGTACTTGATCCCCCCACATCAGCCCAATCTGACTTTAGTATTTCCCCTTTAAATCTTCACTTTCCAGTACAGGATTCTCCCGCCACCTCGTACACCAGTCAGTATACAGTACATTTCTGCTTTGTTCCGCTCAATTTCACACTTAGTTCACAGAGTTCATCTCCATTTCACACACAGGAGGGGCAGACGGCAACGTTTTTATAAAAGTCGATTTTTTTTTTTCTGCAAATTTACATTTTGAAAACAATAATGAGTTTGCTGGTAGCGTTGACCCCCGATTATACCGTCCTATCAAAATGCACAACCGCAATTTTATGTCACAATTTTTACACAAAATGCTCAAATATATTGATTATTCATTCTTAATTGGTAAAGGGCAAATAAAAAAAAAAAATATATATATATATATATATATATATATATATATATATATATATATATATATGTTTAAAAAAAAATACATTCTGGAGGACTCAAACTTGTAATACCTCTTTTCACCTACGGGTGCAGCGCAGAAAAGTTATAATTTGGCAAATTCTACCAAAGATGACCGATCATGGCCAGGGAAAAGGAGCACTAGCCGGACACCCTGTAATGAGCACATGGACACAACAATGTGGCCAGTAGAGGGGTCTTCTTTCAGTTTGGGGGGGCCACTGTACATTTGCGTTTATGATTTTGGCATTCTTCTCTGGCCCCAACGTATACATTTGTTTATAAATACCGCTATAATGTGTAAGCTCCATCATGCGACGGCTCATCCTCCTTTCTGCCGCTCAGTTCGTCGAGCTCACGGCTCCCGTCCACTCCTTATTTAAAGGAAAATTTCAATATGGAACGACGTTTTGCACTTTTTGCTCTGAGACCTCATGAATACCCCCCCCCCCCCAACAAAAAAAGTCTCGTTCATACAATCCTGGTGGTCCAGAGAAAGTCAGTAGGTTCATTTACCGTAATACCATAAGGTATTAGAGAAGTAAGAGGATAAATGTAACATCCCAGGTGGTCTAGTGTCATGGTCGACAAAAAAAAACCCCAAAACATCCCTGGTGGTCCAAGGTGGTGGCTGCATAATGTAACACTCATGTTGGTAAGAGAATCAGTGTGACATCTCTGGTTATCTATGGGTGGTAAAGAGGTAGTTCAAATTATCCCTGGTGGTCCAAGGTGGTGGCAGGACAATGTAACATCCATAGGGCTAATAAATTTAGTCCATCATCCCTGCTTACCCATAACATCCCTGGAGGTCTAGGGTCATGGTGGACAAACCCCCCCCCCATCCCTGGTGGTCCAAGGTGGTGGCTGGATAATGTAACATTCATGTAGGTAAGAGAAACAGTTAACATCCCTGGTGACCTAAGGTTTGTAAAGAGGTTATTGGAACATCCCTGGTGGTCTAGAATAGTAAATCAAAGTGATATCCCTGGTGGTCTAGAATAGTAAGTTAAAGTGATATCCCTGGTGGTCTAGAATAGTAAGTTAAAGTGATATCCCTGGTGGTCTAGAATAGTAAGTTAAAGTGATATCCCTGGTGGTCTAGAATAGTAAGTTAAAGTGATATCCCTGGTGGTCTAGGGTGGTGGACGAGTTAATGTAACATCCAAGGTGCTTCGGTTAGTGAAAATAAATCACCTAAGATAAAATGAGTTGCTCTTATCTAATATATAAAGCTGAATCAGCCACAAAATTTTGCACACTCACACTTCTGGACCCCAAGAACGTCATAGGCTATGTTTTGAGGGGAAATTTTAACCCTGCGCTTTACAGTTATTCACCAAAAAACCTGCCTCCATTAAAGTGAATGGAGCTGGGAGCCACAGTGCAGCAGAACTTCAGAAGAATGCGCAGCCACGCCCTTAAATGAAATGTTGGCGTGTCACTATGCAGCCAGGGAAAGAGACAGACACAGACAGGGTAAGAGACAGACACAAAGAGACAGACACAGACAAAGAGACAGACTGACAGGGAAACAGACAGACAGTGAAAGAGATAGAGACAGACAGAGAGATATATACAGAGGGGGAGACAGACATAATTACATTTCTATCTGTTTTGTGGGTTTTGTGTGCAGAATACATTTTTGTTAATACATTCTATTTTGTTAACAGCAATTATTAACCCGGGTGAAGCCGGGCAGTACAGCTAGTGTATATATATACCTGCTCAGACAATCCAAAGTGTCTCCTTCAGCTCTGCACACCCGTTACATAACCGGAGTATCCCGCAGGCGCTAACGCTTTGCATTATGGGCCCAGAAGCGTCGTCTCTTTACTCTTCTTCCTTCATGTTATATATTTACATGGAACTTTACCAAATCCATCCAAATGTAGTTACTGCAGAGTTGTTTTTACTAATTATTTCTCAATCCCTCCCGACCATTTCCACATATTTTCTACTGTTTGTAAACAGGACGTCCAACGCCAGAACGTAAACAGCCCCCCAGTAGTCACGTGCGGAGCAGCCGATCAGTGGTGCCCCCCAGTAGTCACATGCAGAGCAGCCGATCAGTGGTGCCCCCAATACTTACGTGAAGAGCAGCTGATCATTGGTGACCCCCAATAGTCACGTGCGGAGCAGCCGATCAGTGGTGCCCCCCAATAGTCACGTGCGGAGCAGCCGATCAGTGGTGCCCCCCAGTAGTCACATGCGGAGCAGCCGATCAGTGGTGCCCCCTGTCACAAACCACCGGGGGGGTCACTCAGAAATCCCCCGCGCTGGCTACCAGTACGTCACAATCGGGGGGTAACAAGTGGGGGTCACCCCTACTTTATACCTCCCGACCGACAGACAGAGCACGTGACGCGCTCTCTAGCGCCCCTCTTATAGTCAGGCCAATTATGGAATTGCCCGACAATAAGCAAGGAGGCCGCTATACTACTTATGCCGATTATTGAAGGGTCCCCGGTGAGAGTAAGGTATATATTCCCCCGACCTCCGCGGGCGGAATATATAATATCTTCCCGAATCTCACTGGCCTCCCCACAATAATCCTTGGCACAACTCGCTGCCACCAACCGCTTTACGGTAACTATTAGCCGAACACACAGACGTGGGATTCAAGATCGAGATAACAGAACAGCCCAAGATTAATTATATAATTTAATCGCCTAAAGCACACTAGAAACTACAATATATACAATAGGGAATCTACAGAATATACATATGTCAGAGTACAGTTACAGATAAAGCATGGGTTACAAACAGGTATACAATTACATCAGTTACCTTGTGTGTCTGGCCACAGGGGGGCGCTGTAGACCAGGTTTCCAGGAACTCCCTCACAGGTCTTTCCCAACCAGGCCCCCGAGCAGAAGAACACTAGAAAATGGCCGAAGTAGGGTTATCAACCTGGGCAAATCCAGGTCCCCTCCTACCTTAGTGACCTCACAGGGAGCACTGCTCCACCCCTGGCTGGAGTTATGGACAAATTCACAACATGGAATATGGCCATAACTTGGCCTGGGAGCGTCGTAGGCGGACGCCAATGCTCTCATTGTGACAGTTATGAATTTAGCTACAGAACGAGGGGACTCATGACCTGTCTACGAGTTCCCATATGGCTGATATCACGCCTGGGGTATTTCCCAAGCTCCCCCTTCCATAAAAAAGGTGTGCCAGCATCGTCCGCCTGCGCAAACACCATTTTTATGGTTGCCATATTTATCGGAGATATGGCTTGCGAGATATGAACCATTTTTTACTGGAGTCGTTCTGTCTGGCTACTTCCAAGCCTTGCTAATGAGATACAACTCTTGTTACAGGGTGACGGCAGGGAGTCATCCTGGGTCCATTGTCCTCACATCATCTCATCTCCATATCAGAGGAGATGGCTGTTGGAGGTGTAAGTGGGATGTGACACCTTCACAGATGCTGGACATTTGAGCACAAGAAGGGAGGGGGGCACTGCCAGGGAGTGATGAGAGCAATTATGACTTCTAGTCATAATTCCTCTTCATATCCCAGGATTTACCTCACACCTCCCCCCTTTTGAGGGCGCTAGGGGGCAGCACACTCCGGTGTTCCCCCGTGCGCCCGTCCGCGACCTCTCCTTGTCGGGACAGCCCGTCTGCGTTACCGTGGTCACGGCCCCTTTTGTGGCGAATGGTGAAGTCGTATTGCTGGAGCGCAAGGCTCCATCGCAACAATCGCCCATTCGTCCCAGAGACGGTGTGCAACCAGCTGAGGGGATTGTGGTCCGTCTCCACGATGAAGTGGCGCCCGTATAGATAGGGTTGCAGACGCTGCAGGGCCCACACTATGGCCAGGCACTCCTTCTCCATTGTAGAATAGGCCACTTCCCTTGGTAACAGCTTCCTGCTCAGGTACAAGACTGGGTGCTCTTGGCTCGCAGAGTCCACCTGGCTGAGCACCGCACCGAGGCCGAAGTCACTGGCGTCGGTCTGTACTACAAACGGTCGCGTGAAGTCGGCTGCCTGTAGCACGGGCGGGCTGGACAGGGCGTCCTTTAGGGCCCGGAAGGCTGTCTCGCAGTCCATTGTCCAATCGACTGCAGAGGGCAGCTTCTTCTTGGTGAGGTCCGTCAAGGGCTTTGCCAGGCTACTATAGCATGGAACAAACCTCCTATAGTACCCAGCGGTCCCCAAGAAGGACATCACCTGCTTCTTGGTCCTGGGGGTGGGCCAGGATGCGATGGCCTCCACTTTCTCAGGCTCGGGCTTCAGCGTTCCCCCACCTACCCGGTGACCGAGGTACTGGACCTCGCTCATGGCCAGCTGACACTTTCCCGGCTTGATGGTCAAACCTGCCCGGTGGATCCGCCTGAGCACCTGTGCTAGATGCTCTAGGTGGTCCTCCCAGGTGGGACTGAAGACGGCAATGTCATCCAGGTACGCGGCCGCGTACCCTTCAAGTCCCTTGAGCAGGGTGTTGACCATCCGCTGGAAAGTGGCAGGGGCATTCCTCATCCCGAATGGCATCACCGTGGACTCGTACAGTCCAAATGGGGTAATAAAGGCAGAGCGTTCCCTGGCCTTGCGAGTCAGGGGGATCTGCCAATATCCCCGGCTCAGGTCCATGATGGTCAGGTACTGAGCCCCGGCCAACTGATCGAGCAGGTCATCGATGCGTGGCATTGGGTACGCATCGGCGACCGTGACAGCATTGAGCCCCCTGTAGTCCACGCAGAACCGAGTGGTTCGGTCCTTCTTAGGGACGAGGACTACAGGCGAGGCCCAAGCGCTGTTGGATGCCTGGATCACCCCCAGCTCCAGCATCTCGTCAATCTCCTGGCGCATGTGTTGCTGCACCTCCAGGGAGACCCGATATGCTGAACGCCGGATCGGGGGATGATCCCCAGTGTCCACGTGATGGACAGCCAAGTCAGTCCTTCCGGGCTGGTTGGTAAACAACCCCCGGAAGGGGTGTAGGGTGGCCCACAGCTGGGACCGTTAGTCCTCCAAGAGCTGGTGGCCAACCTCCACATCCTCAATGGATCCGCCTGCCCTAACCTGGGCTAGCATATCCAAGAGGGTTTCCGCTTCTCCCTCCTCGGGCAGGTTGCACACGGGGAGCGCACATGCCTCCCGCTCATGATGTGCCTTCATCATGTTCACATGGAAGGGCTTCCGCCTTCCACGGGCAGGGTCCAGGGTGACCAGGTACGTCACAGGGTTGAGCTGCTGGTACACGAGGTATGGGCCTTCCCAGGCTGCCTGAAGCTTGTCCTGTGGTACGGGGACCAGTACCCACACCTCTTGACCCACTTGGTAGGTCCTCTCACAAGCGTTCTGGTCGTACCAACGCTTCTGATCAGCCTGGGCTTGAGCCATATTGTCGTGTACCAGTTGCGTCAAGGCCTGCATTTTGTCCCGGAAGCGCATGACATACTCGATAACCGACACTCCAGGGGTGGCCAAATCCCCTTCCCAAGCCTCTTTCACCAGAGCCAGGGGGCCCCGCACACGTCGCCCGTACAGGAGCTCAAACGGTGAGAATCCTGTTGAGGCCTGTGGAACCTCCCGGTAAGCAAATAACAGGTGTGGGAGATACCGCTCCCAGTCACGCCCATGGGAGTCGACCAACATCTTAAGCATCTGCTTTAAGGTGCCATTGAACCGCTCGCACAGGCCATTAGTCTGTGGATGGTACGGGCTGGCCACCAGATGTCGCACCTGGACTTGCTTACAGAGGGCCTCCATCAGCTGGGACATGAATTGGGTCCCCCGGTCAGTGAGCATTTCCTGGGGAAAACCCACTCGGGAGAAAATCTCCAGCAATGCGGTGGCCACCTTGTCAGCCCGAATGGACGACAAGGCCACTGCTTCTGGGTACCGGGTGGCATAGTCCACTACCGTCAGTATGAAGCGTTTCCCGGAGCTGCTGGGGATGGCCAGCGGGCCGACCAGATCCACAGCCACCCTCCTGAAAGGCTCATCGATGATGGGCAGAGATACCAGTGGGGCTTTGGGGCGTGGCCCCGCCTTCCCCACTCTCTGACAGGTTTCACACGAACGGCAGTAGGCAGCCACATCGGCCCCCATTTTTGGCCAGTAGAAATGCTGGTTTAACCTGGCCTTGGTCTTAGCGATCCCTAGGTGTCCGGCCATCGGAATCTCATGTGCGATCCGCAACAACTCCGTCCGGAACGGATAGGGTACCACCAACTGTCGGTCCCTGGGCCACGCCTCCGGTGAACCCTGCTGGACCGTGGCCCGGTACAGCCGTCCTTGGTCCCAGACCACTCGCTCCGGGTCCGAGTCCGAGGGAGGCTGTGCCGCCTGCTCCTTTAGAGCTTTCAGGCTGTCGTCAGCTTCTAACGCTGCCTGAAACCCCTGACTAGATGTGGCCAGAATCGACGAGACTGTCACATCTTCGGTCAGTACCCCGGGACCTGTGTCCTGGCCTCCACCTGACTCGGCTGCCACTTGGTCAGAAGGGGAAGAGCTATCGGACCTCCGGGAGGCCCCTTGGCTTCCAGCACTCCCACTGCGGGTGACAGCGGCCACAGCCGCTGCGACCGTGGGTCGTGCCTGCTCCTCCTCCGTTCCTGACCAAGTCGCCGGTTCAGGCAGACCTACCTGGCTTCCTGACACCCCGGTTGTGGGGGAACCCTGCACCGAGATCTTACCTGGGAGCACTTCCGCTCCTGGACCGGCCCCAATCTCACCTGCCTGTTCCCCCCCTGCAGCAACAGAACCCCGCTGTGAAATCTCTGGGGACCCCACATTTGCTGTGGTAGCCCCCACCCCACACACTGGTCCTCCCCCTGCAGCACCCTGCTCTCTGCTTATCCCTGCAGAGGGCAGCAGATCCCAGCTCACAGGCTGGTTACTTGTAGAGGCATTGTCACACCTTTCTCTGACCCCCTCCCCTGTCACAGCTGCAGCTGCGTGTGTGTCTATGGTGTCTGTGCAAGCAGAAATATCAGAGTTCACTCCCTCCTCCCTTACATCATTCATAGATAACACATTAACATTGTCCGGAGGCACGTCAGCACTGGCTGAAGGTTCAGCCTTTGGGGCGGGGCCAAACTGGGAGGTTATTTGCCCCAAATCTGTCCCAAGTAGCACGTTTGCAGGGATCCGATCAGTTACCCCCACCTCCCTCACCCCTCGCCCTGCGCCCCAGTCCACATAAATGTCAGCAACAGGCAGCGCCGGGTCAATGCCTCCAATCCCGGAGACAGCGAGGGTTTTTCCAGGGATCAAGTCTTGGGGGGACACCATCTCAGGCCGCACCAGAGTCACCTCCGAGGCGCTGTCTCGCAGTCCTATGGTCACAGACTGGCCGACGGTGACAGGTTGGAAGCTGTCCAGGGACCTACCACCACCCCCACCCACACAATACACCTTGGGCGGCCCTTGGGACGGGGACGGAGCCGGGGCCTTGGGACGCTGAGGGCACATGGCCTTGAAGTGTCCAGGTAGGTTGCACTGGTGGCACCGTCTTGGTTCTGCCACGGGCCTGGAGAGGGGAGTTGAGGGGGACACCCCCTGCAGTCTAGGGGCAGGTGGGGCAGTCGCAGAGTTCATCTTACCCCCTCTCCAGGTGCTGCTGGTGGCTGCTCTCCTGGCTTCAGGAGCCCGATTGTTGGTGTAGTCATCTGCCAGGGCAGCTGTAGCCGTGGATCCCTTTGGCTTCTGGTCTCGGATGAACTGGCGGAGATCCTCAGGGCAGTTCCACAAGAGTTGCTCCGTGATGAACAAGTCCAGGATCTCCGGTCCGGTGGAAAGCTGCAGGCCTTGGGTCCAGTGGTCGGCAGCTCGGGCAAGTGCCCGCCGGTGGTCAGCCCAGGAGTCCTTTGGTCCCTTCTGCAGTGTCCGGAACTTCTTGCGGTAGGACTCCGGGGTGAGGTTGTACTGTTGGATCAGGGCCCGCTTGATGGTGTCGTAGCCCTGATCCGCCTCAGCAGGCAAGTCCCCAAGGATATCCAGGGCCTTACCCCTTAAACGGGGGGTCAGGTATTTGGCCCACTGGTCCTTGTTCAGATGATGCTGCAAGCAAGTCCGTTCAAAAGCAGTCAAGAAAGAGTCCAAGTCTCCATCCTTCTCCAGCACTGGGAAGTCCTCAACACGGACCTTTGGAAGTTTGGTGTCTGGAAGGTCACGGGTGGCTGATGAGGGCCGGAGCTGAGCTAGCTGCAGCTGGTAGTTACGCTCTGCCTGGCGCTCTTCACGCGCTGCTTGCCGCTCACGCTCGGCCATGAGTTCCTTGTAGCCCTCCCGGTCTCCAGCCTGGCGTAGGGCCATAGCCATTTGAAGAAGGCTATCCGAGCCTCCCAGGCTCGGTGGAATGGCACGTGGTGATCTGCGGCCCGCTGCGGAGCCTGGTGCTTCACTGTCCATTGCAGAGCGGAGGGCTGGCGTCTGGCTCGTTGAGGACCCTTGGGCGAGCTGCTCCTCATCTTGTCCAGCAGTGCCCGGTTGTGCAATGTCCTCTGCAGAGCTGTTTTCTGGCGTCGAGCTCCTGGAGGACTCGTGGACAACCTCCTCATCGTCTCTGGCCTGAGCATCGGCCATTCCTTTGGCTTTGCTCCTGGTGCTCTCAGCCATTCTTGCAGACTTTTGGTCACTGACACAGAACTGACACCTGATGCCTCCACACACCTTACAGTATCTGCACTCTGACACTCTAGTGTTGAGCTAGTCTGAAGACCCCAGCAGCCACAGCTGCTGCAGGCAGTCTTTAGTGTCTGGGAGTATGGGTCTCACACTCACACACACTATTATCTCGATCCCACCGCTTGCCACCAATATGTCACAAACCACCGGGGGGGTCACTCAGAAATCCCCCGCGCTGGCTACCAGTACGTCACAATCGGGGGGTAACAAGTGGGGGTCACCCCTACTTTATACCTCCCGACCGACAGACAGAGCACGTGACGCGCTCTCTAGCGCCCCTCTTATAGTCAGGCCAATTATGGAATTGCCCGACAATAAGCAAGGAGGCCGCTATACTACTTATGCCGATTATGGAAGGGTCCCCGGTGAGAGTAAGGTATATATTCCCCCGACCTCCGCGGGCGGAATATATAATATCTTCCCGAATCTCACTGGCCTCCCCACAATAATCCTTGGCACAACTCGCTGCCACCAACCGCTTTACGGTAACTATTAGCCGAACACACAGACGTGGGATTCAAGATCGAGATAACAGAACAGCCCAAGATTAATTATATAATTTAATCGCCTAAAGCACACTAGAAACTACAATATATACAATAGGGAATCTACAGAATATACATATGTCAGAGTACAGTTACAGATAAAGCATGGGTTACAAACAGGTATACAATTACATCAGTTACCTTGTGTGTCTGGCCACAGGGGGGCGCTGTAGACCAGGTTTCCAGGAACTCCCTCACAGGTCTTTCCCAACCAGGCCCCCGAGCAGAAGAACACTAGAAAATGGCCGAAGTAGGGTTATCAACCTGGGCAAATCCAGGTCCCCTCCTACCTTAGTGACCTCACAGGGAGCACTGCTCCACCCCTGGCTGGAGTTATGGACAAATTCACAACATGGAATATGGCCATAACTTGGCCTGGGAGCGTCGTAGGCGGACGCCAATGCTCTCATTGTGACAGTTATGAATTTAGCTACAGAACGAGGGGACTCATGACCTGTCTACGAGTTCCCATATGGCTGATATCACGCCTGGGGTATTTCCCAAGCTCCCCCTTCCATAAAAAAGGTGTGCCAGCATCGTCCGCCTGCGCAAACACCATTTTTATGGTTGCCATATTTATCGGAGATATGGCTTGCGAGATATGAACCATTTTTTACTGGAGTCGTTCTGTCTGGCTACTTCCAAGCCTTGCTAATGAGATACAACTCTTGTTACAGGGTGACGGCAGGGAGTCATCCTGGGTCCATTGTCCTCACATCATCTCATCTCCATATCAGAGGAGATGGCTGTTGGAGGTGTAAGTGGGATGTGACACCTTCACAGATGCTGGACATTTGAGCACAAGAAGGGAGGGGGGCACTGCCAGGGAGTGATGAGAGCAATTATGACTTCTAGTCATAATTCCTCTTCATATCCCAGGATTTACCTCACACCCCCCAGTAGTCACGTGCGGAGCAGCCGATCAGTGGTGCCCCCCAGTAGTCACGTGCGGAGCAGCCGATCAGTGGTGCCCCCCAGTAGTCACATGCAGAGCAGCCGATCAGTGGTGCCCCCCAGTAGTCACGTGCAGAGCAGCCGATCAGTGGTGCCCCCCAGTAGTCACGTGCGGAGCAGCCGATCAGTGGTGCCCCCAATAGTCACGTGCAGAGCAGCCGATCAGTGGTGCCCCCCAGTAGTCACGTGCGGAGCAGCCGATCAGTGGTGCCTCCAATAGTCACGTGCAGAGCAGCCGATCAGTGGTGCCCCCCAGTAGTCACATGCGGAGCAGCCGATCAGTGGTGACCCCCAGTAGTCACGTGCAGAGCAGCCGATCAGTGGTGCCCCCCAGTAGTCACATGCGGAGCAGCCGATCAGTGGTGCCCCCAATAGTCACGTGCAGAGTAGCCGATAGGTGGTGCCCCCAATACTTACGTGCAGAGCAGCCGATCAGTGGTGCTCCCCAGTAGTCACGTGCAGAGCAGCCGATCAGTGGTGCCCCCTAGTAGTCACATGCGGAGCAGCCGATCAGTGGTGCCCCCCAGTAGTCACGTGCGGAGCAGCCGATCAGTGGTGCACCCCAATAGTCACGTGCAGAGCAGCTGATCAGTGGTGACCACCAATAGTCACGTGCAGAGCAGCTGATCAGTGGTGACCCCCAATAGTCACGTGCGGAGCAGCCGATTAGTGGTGCCCCCAGTATTCACATATGGAGCAGCCGATCAGTGGTGTCCCCAATAGTCATGTGCGGAGCAGCCTATTAGTGGTGCCCCCAGTATTCACATATGGAGCAGCCGATCAGTGGTGCCCCCCAATAGTCACGTGCGGAGCAGCCTATTAGTGGTGCCCCCAGTATTCACATATGGAGCAGCCGATCAGTGCTGCCCCCCCAATAGTTACGTGCAGTGCAGCCGATCAGTGGTGAAGACTCTGAACCAGCAGATTAGTTCTCACACGCTTGTGACCTCGTAAAGTAATGGCCGCTGCCCGGTTAGTATGGACTCGGCACATTCCAGATCCATAGGCTCCTTTGGTCTCAGCTTTGAAGCGATTCTCAAGAATCTAAGTAAACATTACCATGAACGTGAGCCTAAGGTCGCAGGGGTCGAGGGCAAGGGTCCTTCATGTTGTAACACTCTGCGGACCCCATGACCTCCGTACGGTTAATCTGTATTGTACCCTTCTGCTGAACTGCAGAAAGCAAATGGCCGAAGTGTCTGATGTCAGATATCGGTAATAACGACCGGCGCCCTCCGGAAAAACAGAGGAATATCAGAGCCATGAGGTCTCCTGCGAAAAACCAGCAATTACTGATATTTAAAGTGAACTTGTCCCATTATCTGGGCTCTGAGGACTCGTCTTCAGACTCTTCCACTTTACATTTCTGTGAATTTCTTACTTTTTCTCATCTTTCTTCCTCTATGGAGAAACAAACACAAATCTCCGGCCAAGAACGAAATATACGGTAAATAATGACAAAGCGGCACAAGACCCGGGCATCGGTGCCAAGTCTCCTTCACACACATGTTGACTGTACACCGCGCCGAAACCGGATGAGACTGGCAGGTAAAGGTGAGGAAGAAGAGTCACCTATACCGAAAGTATGAAGATCCAGTAAGGAACCGAGGACTGACCGAGACAAATAATGTCTTCTCCATCTCCTCTGTGCTCTTACAGTGCCTACAAGTAGTCTTCAACCCCCTGCAGATTTAGCAGGTTTGATAAGATGCAAATAAGTTAGAGCCTGCAAACTTCAAACAAGAGCAGGATTTATTAACAGATGCATAAATCTTACAAACCAACAAGTTATGTTGCTCAGTTAAATTTTAATAAATTTTCAACATAAAAGTGTGGGTCAATTATTATAAAACCCCTAGGTTAAATATTTTGTGGAATAACCCTTGTTTGCAATTACAGCTAATAATCGTCTTTTATAAGACCTGATCAGGCCGGCACAGGTCTCTGGAGTTATCTTGGCCCACTCCTCCATGCAGATCTTCTCCAAGTTATCTAGGTTCTTTGGGTGTCTCATGTGGACTTTAATCTTGACCTCCTTCCACAAGTTTTCAATTGGGTTAAGGTCAGGAGACTGACTAGGCCACTGCAACACCTTGATTTTTTCCCTCTTGAACCAGGCCTTGGTTTTCTTGGCTGTGTGCTTTGGGTCGTTGTCTTGTTGGAAGATGAAATGACGACCCATCTTAAGATCCTTGATGGAGGAGCGGAGGTTCTTGGCCAAAATCTCCAGGTAGGCTGTGCTATCCATCTTCCCATGGATGCGGACCAGATGGCGAGGCCCCTTGGCTGAGAAACAGCCCCACAGCATGATGCTGCCACCACCATGCTTGACTGTAGGGATGGTATTCTTGGGGTCGTATGCAGTGCCATCCAGTCTCCAAACGTCACGTGTGTGGTTGGCACCAAAGATCTCGATCTTGGTCTCATCAGACCAGAGAACCTTGAACCAGTCTGTCTCAGAGTCCTCCAAGTGATGATGAGCAAACTGTAGACGAGCCTTGACATGACGCTTTGAAAGTAAAGGTACCTTACGAGCTCGTCTGGAACGGAGACCATTGCGGTGGAGTACGTTACTTATGGTATTGACTGAAACCAATGTCCCCACTGCCATGAGATCTTCCCGGAGCTCCTTCCTTGTTGTCCTTGGGTTAGCCTTGACTCTTCGGACAAGCCTGGCCTCGGCACGGGTGGAAACTTTCAAAGGCTGTCCAGGCCGTGGAAGGCTAACAGTAGTTCCATAAGCCTTCCACTTCCGGATGATGCTCCCAACAGTGGAGACAGGTAGGCCCAACTCCTTGGAAAGGGTTTTGTACCCCTTGCCAGCCTTGTGACCCTCCACGATCTTGTCTCTGATGGCCTTGGAATGCTCCTTTGTCTTTCCCATGTTGACCAAGTATGAGTGCTGTTCACAAGTTTGGGGAGGGTCTTAATTAGTCAGAAAAGGCTGGAAAAAGAGGTAATTAATCCAAACATGTGAAGCTCATTGTTCTTTGTGCCTGAAATACTTCTTAATACTTTAGGGGAACCAAACAGAATTCTGGTGGTTTGAGGGGTTGAATAATAAATGACCCTCTGAATAAACTTTTCTCAATTTAAAAAAAAAAAAGAAATAACATTCTTTTTTGCTGCATTTCACACTTCCAGGCTGATCTACAGTCCAAATGTCACAATGCCAAGTTATTCCGAATGTGTAAACCTGCTAAATCTGCAGGGGGTTGAATACTACTTGTAGGCACTGTATATATAGTACTACTATAATACTGCCCCTATGTACAAGAATATAACTACTATAATACTGCCCCCTATATACAAGAATATAACTACTATAACACTGCCCCTATGTACAAGAATATAACTACTATAATACTGCCCCCTATATACAAGAATATAACTACTATAACACTGCCCCTATGTACAAGAATATAACTACAATAATACTGACCCCTATGTACAAGAATATAACTACTATAATACTGCCCCCTATGTACAAGAATATAACTACTATAATACTGCCCCATTGTACAAGAATATAACTACTATAATACTGCCCCTATGTACAAGAATATAACTACAATAATACTGCCCCATTGTACAAGAATATAACTACTATAATACTGCCCCTATGTACAAGAATATAACTACTATAATACTGCCCCCTATATACAAGAATATAACTACTATAACACTGCCCCTATGTACAAGAATATAACTACAATAATACTGACCCCTATGTACAAGAATATAACTACTATAATACTGCCCCCTATGTACAAGAATATAACTACTATAATACTGCCCCATTGTACAAGAATATAACTACTATAATACTGCCCCCTATGTACAAGAATATAACTACTATAATACTGCCCCATTGTACAAGAATATAACTACTATAATACTGCCCCTATGTACAAGAATATAACTACTACAATACTGCCCCCTATGTACAAGAATATAACTACTATAATACTGCCCCTATGTACAAGAATATAACTACTATAATACTGCCCCCTATATACAAGAATATAACTACTATAATACTGCCCCTATGTACAAGAATATAACTACTATAATACTGACCCCTATGTACAAGAATATAACTACTATAATACTGCCCCTATGTACAAGAATATAACTACTATAATACTGCCCCTATGTACAAGAATATAACTGCTATAATACTGCCCCTATGTACAAGAATATAACTACTATAATACTGCCCCTATGTACAAGAATATAACTACTATAATACTGCTCCTATGTACAAGAATACAACTACTATAACACTGCCCCTATGTACAAGAATATAACTACTATAATACTACCCCATATGTACAGGAATATAACTACTATAATACTGCCCCTATGTACAAGAAAATAACTACTATAATACTGCCCCTATGTACAAGAATATAACTACCATAATACTGCCCCTATGTACAAGAATATAACTACTATAATACTGTTCCTATGTACAAGAATATAACTACTATAATACTGCTCCCTATGTACAAGAATATAACTACTATAATACTGCCCCCTATGTACAAGAATATAACTACTATAATACTGCCCCCTATGTACAAGAATATACCTACTATAATACTGCCCCCTATGTACAAGAATATAACTACTATAATACTGCCCCCTATGTACAAGAATATAGCTACTATAATACTGCCCCTATGTACAAGAATATAACTACTATAATACTGCCCCCTATATACAAGAATATAACTACTATAATACTGCCCCCTATATACAAGAATATAGCTACTATAATACTGCTCCCTATGTACAAGAATATAACTACTATAATACTGCCCCCTATGTACAAGAATATAACTACTATAATACTGCCCCCTATGCACAAGAATATAACTACTATAATACTGCCCCCTATATTCAAGAATATAACTCCTATAATACTGCCCCCTATGTACAAGAATATAACTCCTATAATACTGCCCCCTATGTACAAGAATATAACTACTATAATACTGCCCCCTATATACAAGAATATAACTACTATAATACTGCCCCCTATATACAAGAATATAACTACTATAATACTGCCCCCTATGTACAAGAATATAACTACTATAATACTGCCCCCTATATACAAGAATATAACTACTATAATACTGCCCCCTATATACAAGAATATAACTACTATAATACTGCCCCCTATGTACAAGAATATAACTACTATAATACTACCCCTATATACAAGAATATAACTACTATAATACTGCCCCCTATATACAAGAATATAACTACTATAATACTGCCCCCTATATACAAGAATATAACTACTATAATACTGCCCCCTATGTACAAGAATATAACTACTATAATACTGCCCCTATATACAAGAATATAACTACTATAATACTGCCCCCTATATACAAGAATATAACTACTATAATACTGCCCCCTATATACAAGAATATAACTACTACAATACTGCCCCCTATGTACAAGAATATAACTACTATAATACTGCCCCCTATATACAAGAATATAACTACTATAATACTGCCCCCTATATACAAGAATATAACTACTATAATACTGCCCCCTATATACAAGAATATAACTACTATAATACTGCCCCCTATGTACAAGAATATAACTACTATAATACTGCCCCCTATATACAAGAATATAACTACTATAATACTGCCCCTATATACAAGAATATAACTACTATAATACTGCCCCTATATACAAGAATATAACTACTATAATACTGCCCCCTATATACAAGAATATAACTACTATAATACTGCCCCCTATGTACAAGAATATAACTACTATAATACTGCCCCCTATATACAAGAATATAACTACTATAATACTGCCCCCTATATACAAGAATATAACTACTATAATACTGCCCCCTATGTACAAGAATATAACTACTATAATACTGCCCCTATCTACAAGAATATAACTACTATTATACTGCCCTCTTTATACAAGAATATAACTACTATAATACTGCCCCCTATATACAAGAATATAACTACTATAATACTGCCCCCTATATACAAGAATATAACTACTACAATACTGCCCCCTATATACAAGAATATAACTACTATAATACTGCCCCCTATGTACAAGAATATAACTCCTATAATACTGCCCCCTATGTACAAGAATATAACTACTATAATACTGCCCCCTATATACAAGAATATAACTACTATAATACTGCCCCCTATATACAAGAATATAACTACTATAATACTGCCCCCTATACACAAGAATATAACTACTATAATACTGCCCCCTATATACAAGAATATAACTACTATAATACTGCCCCCTATGTACAAGAATATAACTACTATAATACTGCCCCTATGTACAAGAATATAACTACTATAATACTGCCCCTAGGTACAAGAATATAACTACTATAATACTGCCCCTATGTACAGGAATATAACTACTATAATACTGCCCCTATGTACAAGAATATAACTACTATAATACTGCCCCTATGTACAAGAATATAACTACTATAATACTGCCCCTATGTACAAGAATATAACTACCATAATACTGCCCCTATGTACAAGAATATAACTACTATAATACTGCCCCTATGTATAAGAATATAACTACCATAATACTGCCCCTATGTACAAGAATATAACTACTATAATACTGCCCCTATGTACAAGAATATAACTACTATAATACTGCCCCTATGTACAAGAATATAACTACTATAATACTGCCCCTATGTATAAGAATATAACTACTATAATACTGCCCCTATGTATAAGAATATAACTGCTATAATACTGCCCCTATGTATAAGAATATAACTACTATAATACTGCCCCTATGTATAAGAATATAACTACTATAATACTGCTCCTATGTACAAGAATATAACTACTATAATACTGCCCCTATGTACAAGAATATAACTACTATAATACTGCTCCTATGTACAAGAATATAACTACCATAATACTGCCCCTATGTACAAGAATATAACTACTATAATACTGCCCCTATGTACAAGAATATAACTACTATAATACTGCCCCTATGTATAAGAATATAACTGCTATAATACTGCCCCTATGTATAAGAATATAACTGCTATAATACTGCCCCTATGTATAAGAATATAACTACTATAATACTGCCCCTATGTATAAGAATATAACTGCTATAATACTGCCCCTATGTATAAGAATATAACTACTATAATACTGCTCCTATGTACAAGAATATAACTACTATAATACTGCCCCTATGTATAAGAATATAACTACTATAATACTGCTCCTATGTACAAGAATATAACTACCATAATACTGCCCCTATGTACAAGAATATAACTACTATAATACTGCCCCTATGTACAAGAATATAACTACTATAATACTGCCCCTATGTATAAGAATATAACTGCTATAATACTGCCCCTATGTATAAGAATATAACTACTATAATACTGCCCCTATGTATAAGAATATAACTACTATAATACTGCTCCTATGTACAAGAATATAACTACTATAATACTGCCCCTATGTATAAGAATATAACTACTATAATACTGCCCCTATGTATAAGAATATAACTACTATAATACTGCCCCTATGTACAAGAATATAACTAATATAATACTGCTGTGGAGGGTGGCGGTATATGTAGGGGAGGTGGCGGTATGACCTGCGGATGTAATCACACAGGACAATTATAAGGTTGTATTATTTTTCTTCCTGCGTTCTATAATTACCTGACACAATGTGCCGCTCGGGGAACATTACTCTAATTAGCCTTGGAAGTCTGAACGTGAAATAAGATAATCAGGAGACAGAATACGATTTCTCTCGTCAGTGACAAGATGAATATTATTTTTTTTTAAACTTTATTTTTTCTGAATTTTTCATAATGGTGAAATGCGTAAAATAAGACACAATGCGCTATTGATGGTCCCTGAGCAGTCGAACCGACTGTAGCATAAAAAAGGTAATAAAGGCCGACAAGCGGCCAAGTTGTATGGGAAGGAAGCTGGTGCACCGACAAAGGACGCAGTGGCAGTATTGAGGTATGAGGCGCCCCGCGGGGGTGTGGTGAGCTCCGCGGGGGTGTGGCTTGTGCTCCGCGGGGGTGGGGCTTTTGCTCCTGAGGATTTCAATATTTAATACTGTTTAATTGCTACATCTTATTCGGGTACCTGGACGGACGGTATGTTATTATCTAGATCAGTAAGACCCAAGCCCCGCTCTGGATAACACTGTACAAATGGCCACTAGCGGCTCTTCTTAGTCTTCAGTTTTTTCCTGTAAATCTTCTCAGTGAACGGCCTGTAACAGAAGAAGGAAAGAAGAGAAGACGTCAGACATATCGCCACTTGCAATACTGACAGCGCCATAAATAACGGACCCCAACATGAAAAATCACCTTTCTGGATATAACCGAGCAACACATATCTGACCCATAAATAACCGGCCCTTATAACACAGAACCATATTTCCCACTATCCCATTCTTTGAGAAACAATATATACCGCCATTTGATACTTGCCAAAACCATATATCGCAATCCCCTTCAGGACAGAACCATACAGTGCCTACAAGTAGAGGGTCATTTATTATTCAACCCCTCAAACCACCAGAATTCTGTTTGGTTCCCCTAAAGTATTAAGAAGTATTTCAGGCACAAAGAACAATGAGCTTCACATGTTTGGATTAATTATCTCTTTTTCCAGCCTTTTCTGACTAATTAAGACCCTCCCCAAACTTGTGAACAGCACTCATACTTGGTCAACATGGGAAAGACAAAGGAGCATTCCAAGGCCATCAGAGACAAGATCGTGGAGGGTCACAAGGCTGGCAAGGGGTACAAAACCCTTTCCAAGGAGTTGGGCCTACCTGTCTCCACTGTTGGGAGCATCATCCGGAAGTGGAAGGCTTATGGAACTACTGTTAGCCTTCCACGGCCTGGATAGCCTTTGAACGTTTCCTCCCGTGCCGAGGCCAGGCTTGTCCGAAGAGTCAAGGCTAACCCAAGGACAACAAGGAAGGAGCTCCGGGAAGATCTCATGGCAGTGGGGACATTGGTTTCAGTCAATACCATAAGTAACGTACTCCACCGCAATGGTCTCCGTTCCAGACGAGCCTGTAAGGTACCTTTACTTTCAAAGCGTCATGTCAAGGCTCGTCTACAGTTTGCTCATGATCACTTGGAGGACTCTGAGACAGACTGGTTCAAGGTTCTGTGGTCTGATGAGACCAAGATCGAGATCTTTGGTGCCAACCACACACGTGACGTTTGGAGACTGGATGGCACTGCATACGACCCCAAGAATACCATCCCTACAGTCAAGCATGGTGGTGGCAGCATCATGCTGTGGGGCTGTTTCTCAGCCAAGGGGCCTGGCCATCTGGTCCGCATCCATGGGAAGATGGATAGCACGGCCTACCTGGAGATTTTGGCCAAGAACCTCCGCTCCTCCATCAAGGATCTTAAGATGGGTCGTCATTTCATCTTCCAACAAGACAACGACCCAAAGCACACAGCCAAGAAAACCAAGGCCTGGTTCAAGAGGGAAAAAATCAAGGTGTTGCAGTGGCCTAGTCAGTCTCCTGACCTTAACCCAATTGAAAACTTGTGGAAGGAGGTCAAGATTAAAGTCCACATGAGACACCCAAAGAACCTAGATATCTTGGAGAAGATCTGCATGGAGGAGTGGGCCAAGATACCTCCAGAGACCTGTGCCGGCCTGATCAGGTCTTATAAAAGACGATTATTAGCTGTAATTGCAAACAAGGGTTATTCCACAAAATATTAACCCTAGGGGTTGAATAATAATTGACCCACACTTTTATGTTGAAAATTTATTAAAATTTAACTGAGCAACAAAACTTGTTGGTTTGTAAGATTTATGCATCTGTTAATAAATCCTGCTCTTGTTTGAAGTTTGCATCTTATCAAACCTGCTAAATCTGCAGGGGGTTGAAGACTACTTGTAGGCACTGTATATACCGTCATCCCATACCTGACAGAAATATATATACCGTCATCCCATACAAGACAGAAATATATATACAGCCATCCTATACATGACAGAACCATATATACCGTCATCCCATACAGGACAGAACCATACATACCGCCATCCCATACAGGACAGAACCATATATACCGCCATCCCATACAGGACAGAACCATATATACCGCCATCCCATACAGGACAGAACCATATATACTGCCATCCCATACAGGACAGAGCCATATATACCACCATCCCATACAGTACAAAAAGATACAGAATATACAGCCATCCTATACATGACAGAACCATATATACCGCCATCTCATACAGGACAGAACCATATATACCGCCATCCCATACATGACAGAACCATATATACCGTCATCCCATACAGGACAGAACCATATATACCGCCATCCCATACAGGACAGAACCATATATACTGCCATCCCATACAGGACAGAACCATATATACCGCCATCCCATACAGGACAGAACCATATACACCGCCATCCCATACAGGACAGAACCATATATACCGCCATCCCATACAGGACAGAACCATATATACCGCCATCCCATACAGGACAGAACCATATATACCGCCATCCCATACAGGACAGAACCATATATACCGCCATCCCATACCTGACAGAAATATATATACCGTCATCCCATACAAGACAGAAATATATATACAGCCATCCTATACATGACAGAACCATATATACCGCCATCCCATACAGGACAGAACCATATATACCGCCATCCCATACAGGACAGAACCATATATACCGCCATCCCATACAGGACAGAACCATATATACTGCCATCCCATACAGGACAGAACCATATATACCGCCATCCCATACAGGACAGAGCCATATATACCGCCATCCCATACAGGACAGAGCCATATATACCACCATCCCATACAGTACAAAAAGATACAGAATATACAGCCATCCTATACATGACAGAACCATATATACCGCCATCTCATACAGGACAGAACCATATATACGGCACTCCCATACAGGACAGAACCATATATACCGCCATCCCATACATGACAGAACCATATATACCGTCATCCCATACAGGACAGAACCATATATACCACCATCCCATACAGGACAGAACCATATATACCGCCATCCTATACAGGACAGAACCATATACACCGCCATCCCATACAGGACAGAACCATATATACTGCCATCCCATACAGGACAGAACCATATATACCGTCATCCCATACAGGACAGAACCATATATACCGCCATCCCATACAGGACAGAACCATATATACCGCCATCCTATACAGGACAGAACCATATACACCGCCATCCCATACAGGACAGAACCATATATACTGCCATCCCATACAGGACAGAACCATATATACCGTCATCCCATACAGGACAGAACCATATATACCGCCATCCTATACAGGACAGAACCATATACACCGCCATCCCATACAGGACAGAACCATATATACCGCCATCCCATACAGGACAGAACCATATATACCGCCATCCCATACAGGACAGAACCATATATACGGCACTCCCATACAGGACAGAACCATATATACCGCCATCCCATACATGACAGAAAGATATATACCGTCATCCCATACAGGACAGAACCATATATACCGCCATCCCATACAGGACAGAACCATATATACTGCCATCCCATACAGGACAGAACCATATATACTGCCATCCCATACAGGACAGAACCATATATACCGCCATCCTATACAGGACAGAACCATATACACCGCCATCCCATACAGGACAGAACCATATATACTGCCATCCCATACAGGACAGAACCATATATACTGCCATCCCATACAGGACAGAACCATATATACCGCCATCCCATACAGGACAGAATTATGTATACTGTCATCCCATACAGGACAGAACCATATATACCGCCATCCCATACAGGACAGAACCATATATACTGTCATCCCATACAGGACAGAACCATATATACTGTCATCCCATACAGGACAGAACCATATATACTGTCATCCCATACAGGACAGAACCATATATACTGTCATCCCATACAGGACAGAACCATATATACCGCCATCCCATACAGGACAGAACCATATATACTGTCATCCCATACAGGACAGAACCATATATACCGCCATCCCATACAGGACAGAACCATATATACCGCCATCCCATACAGAACAGAACCATATATACTGTCATCCCATACAGGACAGAACCATATATACTGTCATCCCATACAGGACAGAACCATATATACTGTCATCCCATACAGGACAGAACCATATATACTGTCATCCCATACAGGACAGAACCATATATACTGTCATCCCATACAGGACAGAACCATATATACTGTCATCCCATACAGGACAGAACCATATATACCGCCATCCCATACAGGACAGAACCATATATACCGCCATCCCATACAGAACAGAACCATATATACTGTCATCCCATACAGGACAGAACCATATATACTGTCATCCCATACAGGACAGAACCATATATACTGTCATCCCATACAGGACAGAACCATATATACTGTCATCCCATACAGGACAGAACCATATATACCGCCATCCCATACAGGACAGAACCATATATACTGTCATCCCATACAGGACAGAACCATATATACCGCCATCCCATACAGGACAGAACCATATATACCGCCATCCCATACAGAACAGAACCATATATACTGTCATCCCATACAGGACAGAACCATATATACTGTCATCCCATACAGGACAGAACCATATATACTGCCATCCCATACAGGACAGAACCATATATACCGCCATCCCATACAGGACAGAACCATATATACCGCCATCCCATACAGGACAGAACCATATATACCGCCATCCCATACAGGACAGAACCATATATACCGCCATCCCATACAGGACAGAACCATATATACTGTCATCCCATACAGGACAGAACCATATATACTGCCATCCCATACAGGACAGAACCATATATACCGCCATCCTATACATGACAGAACCATATATACCGCCATCCTGGCTTAGTTAGTGCCCCCACAGGGGGTGAAGGGCCCATTAATAGCGGCGGTCTGTCCTTGTGCTGCATGCTGGTGCGGAGGGGTGTTATGGGGACAGGTGGGGGCCCTGGTGTCCCGGTGGAGGCTTCATTATCCCTCATCTGGCGGGCGCTCTTCCAGCCGGCGGTGCCAGCTCTGCGTGTGCGGCGGACGCCGGACTCCATTAATGAGCCAGTGCCGCAGCTTTGGACACTTATCACGCCCCAGTGACAATTGTTCCCTCTCTTCCTGCGTTACCAGGCGCGGAGACGTCCTCACGTGTCCCCAATATCTGGGGATGAGCCGCCACGTGGCACTGTCATTTCTGAAATAACATGATTGCCCATTTACTCTCCGCTCTGACATAGGATGGTATTATAGAGGAACGAAAGAGCGGTAAAAATAGACCAAACGTGCCCCGTTATTTCTTACCTATTATTCCACCTATGGATACAGTATAAACTGCAGTTTGGGAATTGCATTCATGAACCAGGAAGAACAGGCTGAGCAAGACCATAGATCAGCATTACTAAGTAGCAGTGACTGGAAAGGTGGGAAGAAACGTGAATATTCTATCCCGGAACATAGAAGTCACCTACCCTTCATACAGGATGGCGACTTTATAGCACGCGGCGACCACAGCGGTGAGGACGAGGCCGGCGGGGCTGGAGGACCTGGGGTACAACACGAGAACGGAACAGAGGCCATTATCAACAGCAAACATTCCTAGATAAGAGCAATGATCCCTCTAATATACCGCTACTACGTATACACATGTACCGCAATCCTTCATAACAGCAGAACAGTCTACAGCATAATATACAGCAGACAGAGGGCAGTATTATAGTAGTTATATTCTTGTACATAGGGGCAGTATTATAGTAGTTATATTCTTGTACATAGGGGCAGTATTATAGTAGTTATATTCTTGTACATAGGAGCAGTATTATAGTAGTTATATTCTTGTACATAGGGGGCAGTATTATAGTAGTTATATTCTTGTACATAGGGGCAGTATTATAGTAGTTATATTCTTGTACATAGGGGGCAGTATTATAGTAGATATATTCTTGTACACAGGTGGCAGTATTATAGTAGTTATATTCTTGTATATAGGGGGCAGTATTATAGTAGTTATATTCTTGTACATGGGGGCAGTATTATAGTAGTCATATTCTTGTACATAGGGGACAGTATTATAGTAGCTATATTCTTGTATATAGGGGGCAGTATTATAGTCATTATATTTTTGTACATAGGGGGCAGTATTATAGTAGTTATATTCTTGTACATAGGGGCAGTATTATAGTAGTTATATTCTTGTACATAGGGGGCAGTATTATAGTAGTCATATTCTTGTACATAGGGGACAGTATTATAGTAGCTATATTCTTGTATATAGGGGGCAGTATTATAGTCATTATATTTTTGTACATAGGGGGCAGTATTATAGTAGTTATATTCTTGTACATAGGGGCAGTATTATAGTAGTTATATTCTTGTACATAGGGGGCAGTATTATAGTAGTTATATTCTTGTACATAGGGGACAGTATTATAGTAGCTATATTCTTGTATATAGGGGGCAGTATTATAGTCATTATATTTTTGTACATAGGAGCAGTATTATAGTAGTTATATTCTTGTACATAGGGGGCAGTATTATAGTAGTTATATTCTTGAATATAGGAGCTGTATTATAGTAGTTATATTCTTGTACATAGGGGGCAGTATTATAGTAGTTATATTCTTGTACATAGGGGCAGTATTATAGTAGTTATATTCTTGTACATAGGGGTAGTATTATAGTAGTTATATTCTTGTACATAGGGGGCAGTATTATAGTAGTTATATTCTTGTACATAGGAGCAGTATTATAGCAAAGACACACTTAGATATAAGGAGAAATCCCACATTGCTGCCTCCAGACTTCCGCAGATGAATGTAGGATTAGTGCGGCACTATAAATAAGCGCAGGGCAGATTTTTCACTGTGGAGGCCTCGGGGAGAGTGATTATATTAATGTCTGTATTCCTGCGTAGCGGGTTTGAGTCCTTGATTTACAGCTGTGGGAAATATTCATCACCGCAGATGAGCATTAAGCGCTATTTTTATTTCCAGCCGCCAAACTGCCGGAGGGAAGTCTGAGTCTTCAGTGTCACGACGTCCATCACACCGCGCGGCGCAGACACCGGGGATACACCGGTTTCGCAGTCATATCAGAATCCGGCGAGTTGTAGCGAGACGTTATTTCACGACTGGAATATTTTTTGGATTTTGAGATGTCGCACAACTTTAGTTATGGATATTTCCCATATAAAAATGGCGGCAGGCGATACCATGAATGGAGAATGGCGCAAACTGACGCCAAAATAACTATTCCAAAAATAGGGGAAAAAATGTCAATTTTTTTTTTTTTTACTTTCTTGCAGACCCCAATGCACACAATGTATTAATAGTCATGCGTTTTTTGGGTGCAGGCTTCCCCCCCGCAGCTCCACGTACGGGCGCAGCCTTCGTTCTGCTGCTGTGAAGCATCGCGCCGCACGCCTGACATTTCGGAGTATTTTTAGAGCCTTCGTTTTCTACGGAAAGATGAAGCCGTCCGCCGTTTCTTCAAAAAAAAAGGTAATGAGGTTATGAATCAAACGGCAGAGAGCCGCTCCTTCCCTTGTTCTCGCCCCGCGCCCCCGAGGGATAATCTTTTCTGGGAACAATCCGTGTTGCGCGTTACTCATTTTACTCCGGAGGAGCTCAGAAGAACCAAAACTTTCATCAGTGACCCAAAGCCGGACAGAAAAAAAAAAAAAATCGGCTGCTGGATTCAAAGGGATCGCTGGATTAACCCCTTCCCAGCACGCGGCTATACAGCAATACCGCTTTGATGTCTTGGCTGCAGTGAATGCAGACGATCGTCCTGTTATTTTTCTACCGTAATGAGGTACATTGGTGCTTTATTCTACCGCATCCACCCACCTGGATGACCTTTTTCTATCCTCTATAAATGTATCTGTCCTCGGCTTTTATGCACTCATGGACCTGAGCATCTCATCTAATTTTAGCTCAATAAAAGCTTTATAAAAAAAAGAGGTATGTGGCGGTATTATTTATTTCATTTCTTTTTACCTTGCCATTATGAAGAAAGAGCACATTTTTGATTCTGCTCTTCAAGTAAAAAAAGTTCAGACTGCTTCCTCCAAAAACAGCGCCACCCCTGTTTACAGGTCATAAGCGGTATTGCAGTTCTGCCCCACTTCCAGGAGGGCTCACATGAGGGTCAGGGCAAACATTAGCAGCCATGTTTGGCACTTTAACCCCTTCCCCCTGGGTGATTTTCCATTGGGTTTTTTTTTTTTGCTCACCTTCTTCTGAGAGCTGTAACTTTTTTATTTTTAATAATAATAATAATAATAATAATAATAATAATAATATTTTTATTCATTTATATAGCGCTATTAATTCCACAGCGCTTTACATACATTGGTAACACTGTCCCCATTGGGGCTCACAATCTACATTCCCTATCTGTATGTCTTTGGAGTGTGGGAGGAAACCTGAAAACCCGGAGGAAACCTACGCAAAACACGGGGAGAACATACAAACTCTTTGCAGATGGTGTCCTTGGTGGGATTTGAACCCAGGACCCCAGTGCTGCAAGACTGCAGTGCTAACCACTGAGCCACCACAAGACTGCAGTGCTAACCACTGAGCCACCACAAGACTGCAGTGCTAACCACTGAGCCACCAAAAGAATGTAGTGCTAACCACTGAGCCACCACAAGACTGCAGTGTTAACCACTGAGCCACCACAAGAGTGCAGTACTAACCACTGAGCCACCACAAGACTGCAGTGCTAACCACTGAGCCACAGTTTTTCTGTCAATCTTGCCATATAAGGGCTTGTTTCGTTTCGGGATGAGTTGTTGTTTTAAATTAAACCAAGAGTTTTACCATATAATGTACTGGAAAATGGGAAATAAAAATTCCAAGTGTGGAAAAATTGCAAAAAAAGTGTTTTTGGGATATTTTATTCACAATGTTCACTATATGGTAAAGCTGATGTGTCGGCGTGATGTCTCAGGTCGGTGCGAGTTCGTAAACACCAAACATGTATAGGTTTACTTTTATCAGTTTGTCCACCAAAAGTGGCGCACTTTTTGCACCATTTTCCGCGATCCGTAGCATTCTCATTTTTCTGGGTCTCAGTGACGGCTTCTTTTTTGCGTCCCGAGCTGACGTTTTTAATTGTACCATTTTTGCGCAGATGCTATATTTCGATCGCCTGTTATTGCATTTTGCGCAAAATTTGCAACCACCAAAAAAAAATGTAATTTAGTAGTTTTTAATTTTTTTTGCTGCTGTTTACTGATCAGATTAATTGATTTTTTATGTTGATAAATGGGGCATTTCTGAACACGGCGATACCAAATATGTCAATATATTTTTATTTTTTTAACCCTTTAAATTTTCAATGGGGTGAATAGAGAGTGGTTTGAGCTTTTAGGGTTTTTTTTTTACTTTTACTAGTCCCCCTAAGGGACTACAAGGATCAGAAGTCTGATCACTCATTCATTTCTGCTGATCAGAGCAGCACAGCTCTGATCAGCAGAAATGCTGCGTTCTTGTTACAGCTTCTGTTCCGCTTGCTGTAACAGGAGCTACGTCACGATAGCGACAGGAGTCATCACATGACCCCGAGCTACCATGGCAATCATCGGCTCACCGTGATCGTGTCATGGGGCCTCCAATGGTGGCGGGGAAAGGCGATTTCCCCGCCGCAGCCATTTAAATCGCGCGGTCACATTTTTGACAGCGCAGTCTAAGCGGTTAACAGGCACGGGTGGATCACGCCTGTTGATCAGCAGACACTTGCGGGGATCACCACCGGCTCACTGTAGCAGCCGTCAGTGATTACCCCTTGATTTAGGACGTACCGGTACGTTCTAGGTCGTGAAGGTGTTAAAGGGGCAACCTCTGCACCCAATAATGGCTCAATCTCAAAATGTTTTCTGGTTGATCCTTTATTTTTGTCCAATTTTTTTTCGTTTTGCAATATTTGTAACTATGGGTTTCACAATTTTGTTTCTCAAATCACCAATCGGGGTGTTTCAAGTGCCAAGAAAGAGGCAGGTAAACTCCATGATCCACGACGCAGTAAATGATGGGTACAGGAAGATCCCACACCCTGGAACGCGCGGAATCGTGGGTCTACGAGTTCAGGATCCTCCTCCAAAATTACAGGATTCAGGACCTGCTATTAACCTGAGAGTCCAAACCCAAAATTTTCATCTGTTGGTGGTGGAAATGAGTGACTGGGATGATGGAGTTCAGTTTAAAAGGACATTACTGCCAAAAATAACGCAGGACAGGACTCAGGTGTGTTACCGCAAGCAACCTGAGGACAGAGGTGGCGCCGTTTTTGGAAAAAAAGTTTATCCAATTGCGAACAACCACTTTGGACGACCCCTTACATTAGCAGGGACCCCCAATTTAATGATTAAAACGTATTCTCAAAAAAGTTAAGAGTGAGGACAAGTCAATAAGGCGTAATTAATACCGCAACACCCCATCTCTGACAGTTCTTACAGGTTGGGCCAGATGAAAGGCTCTTTGGACAATCCTCGTGAACAGGACGGCCTCTCCGCTCGTCTTAATTATAGGGTCACCGGTTAGCACAGAAGGTCTAGGACGTCTTGTTTACCTGCTCGAGCTCAGATAACGTCTTACATCATGGAGAAACTGATTGACATTGATGGGGGGTTGTGCAGAGCTCAATGATGGGGTCACGTGAGGTCAACGGAGGAAACAATCAGACGTCCGACTCGAGTGCGGATACATTGTAATCAGGTTTTCAACTAAGAAGTCAATATAAAAAGTTTCTCCGAAGACTTAATTTTTGCAAAAATCTGATTAATAAGGCAAATTGAGATGAGGATTGTCCCTTTTCTACTATAAGTACAAGATCCGAACACGAGCTGAGCACATCAGTCATTTGTCTAATTATCCGGTTGTCACTTTAAATACGGGGAAGTACCAAGCAAAAGTGAAGAGAAACCCTGTGTCTAGGGAAGGGGGAGATGGTGACCCCTGACCAAACCTACCGCTGGGCCCTGGCTTCCCTCACCGCCCTAAGCGCTGAGCCAGATATCTGACCCGGATTTGGGTCCTAGGTAGGGCGCGGATAGGATGAGCTCTTCGTCAACCCCACTTGGCGCTAAAGGACACACAGGGATAACAAACAAGGGAAAACAACAATCGACTTATCTCCTGTTGACTCGGGGAGAGAAACTGCAACAACCACCGAGATTCTTCAGATGTATGCAAGCCGCCTGCTTGCACTGAAGACTTGATAGAGACATATGAAATATCATCAGCACCGAGAAAAAGGAAGTGAAGGTATATAAAAGACAAAGGAAGATGAGGAACTCTGCAGGGTCCTAAAGGGAAAGGGATGAAAACCAAGCAGATATAATAAGAGGTCAGGGAGCGGTTTGCGCAGCCAAACGCTGTGACCTTCTAAAGCCGGACACCACAGGACTGTCTGTCACACGTGACACCAGTTGCTAGGAATATATGACCATAGTCCAATGTCATACTTCAGTCATTTGTCTAATTATCCGGTTGTCAGTTTAGATACGGGGAAGTACCAAGCAAAAGTGAAGGGAAACCCTGTGTCTAGGGAAGGTGGAGATGGTGACCCCTGACCAAACCTACCGCTGGGCCCTGGGTTCCCTCACCGCCCTAGATAGGTTCCACACCTATGCGCCGAGCCGGATGCCTGACCCTAGGCTGACCCTGATCTGGGCCTTAGGTAGGTCTTGAGCTCTTTGTCAACCCCACTTGGCCCTAAAGGACACACAGGGATAACAAACAAGGGAAAACAGCAACCGACTTATCTCCTGTTGACTCGGGGAGAGAAACTGCAACAACCACCGAGATTCTTCAGATGTATGCAAGCCGCCTGCTTGCACTGAAGACTTGTAAAAATATATGAATTATAACCAGCACTGAGTAAAAGGAAGTGAAGGTATATAAAACACAAAGGAAGCTGAGGAAATCTGCAGGGTCCTAAAGGGAAAGGGATGAAAACCAAGCAGATATAATAAGAGGTCAGGGAGCGGTTTGCGCAGCCAAACGCTGTGACCTTCCATAGCCGGACACCACAGGACTGTCTGTCACACATGACACCGGTTGCTAGGAATATATGACCATAGTCCAATTTCTATATAGGTTTTCTGGCAGTGGGTCCACAGTCAGTTCAAGAATGAATGGTCAATGAATATAGGAAAAAGATGTGGGACCTTTGTCAAACTGGGCTTTTCCCTACGCCTTAAAGACACTAAAACCACATTTTTCGTAAAATTGTAGTGACTTCTTTAATTCTGATGTCATAATTTGTCTACAGGGCTGAAGGTGAGGCTACAATTTGGGACAACCAGGCTTTAGTTTGAAGACCTCACCCACATTACTGTACAATGCTGAAATTTGGGGAAATTACTGGATTCAAGATCCCTGTCAAGTTCGGCTTTGATCTAAGACTACGTTTCCAAGAAAACCGGGCGGTAAAGCTCCGATACCAATCCCCGGTCCACCATTGGTATTGGCCAAGCAACTTTTAGAAGGTGCCAGTTGAGGGTCACAACTCAATTTTTTATTCAGTTGACGTCCAACCAATAGCGTCAAAAGGATCTTGACAGTGCGACATCGTAATATTCCTCCGTACCCATCAGATACATTTGTTGCATTTTCGAGAAGTAACATTTCTGGTAATAGGGTTCTTGGAGCAGATCTTCTATACCGCTATACAGCTTCCAATTTTCTTCCAGGCCGCTTTCCTCGCGGGCAGCTGTCAGCTAAGGCTTGATTTTACTAATACGTCTCCTATCAGGTCCTTGATTTATTTATGCAAACAAGAACAAATTTACATGCTGCGCTAATTGACTAACTGTGCTCAGTCCCCGAAGGCCGAGCGTGGTTACAAGGCATTAATTCATTACACGACAGCCTATCGGCGAGGCACTTGCCATTTCCCTTATGTTACGGGGTCCGTGTTACTGTAACTGGTTGGTGATATACATTAAATCAGCTCATAATCGGCTAATGAGAACAGTAATTAGACAATGTACTTTCTGCAATTAGTGATCCTTGCACGCCAGCTGCGCTGAAAACTCAGAACAAGCCTATTAACAGCCAATTCAGTGACATAGAGAAGGTTCTAGAACGTTTAGGTGGGGACTGATCTGCGCAGTTTCTAGAACAAATTAGATAGAATACGTAGAGCAAAAAGAAAACTTTCCAGTCTTAACACTGACGCATAAGTTCCAATACTGAGGTCATTGATGATGAACATCTGATTGGTTGCTGGGTGTTCTATCCCCGCCCACTTCATTACAGATCTGTAGTGAGCAGTCCCGTGATTTGAACGGTCAGTGTTCTAACTCCGCCCACTTTATAACTGATCCCCCTGCAGCCGCCAGTCCTTTAATTTGAATTGTTACATAGTGTTCTAACTCCGCCCACTTTATAACTGATCCCCTGCAGTAGCCAGTCTTGTGATTTGAATTGTCAGTGTTCTAACTCCGCCCACTTTATAACTCATCTCATGCTTTGATCATTCTAGTGTTTTCATTGGTTAGAAAGTGTTCTATCCCCGCCCACTACACAACGCATCATGTACATTGACCATTCCAGTGATTGGATTAGTTATGATGTTGTATTCTACCTTCCCCCCGCACCCCACCCTCACACTTTACACAACATTGTTTTCCGCTGGCCATTTCTATTATATGATTGGTTGCATGGTCTATTCACGCCTCGTTTTGCAATGTACTTCCCGCATTTGTGATTTTTGACTGGCTATAGGGTTCTGTATGTCCAATATTTACATCTTCAGTCTTATAAGTCAATCTTGACTTTCAATGGTTAAGTACAGTGACGGCAGAAGATGCCTCCTATTGATTCTTCCAGTCCTTCACTGGACAGAAAAACTAAAAATAGATCGTAACCTCAGCCGGGCAGAGATGCAGAGCCTGATACATATCATTATATACATTACATGTGCTCCGTAAAAGAAATACATAGTTCTGAGAGTTAAATACTGTAAACATCTGTTTATCAATCTATCATATGTCTCCTATATAACCCTCTGTTTCTGATCTAAGTATCTAGCACTTACCCATCTCATATCTCTGCAGCTAATTATCTATCTATCCCTCTATCTATCCCTCTATCTATCCATCTATCTATCCATCTATCTATCCCTCTATCTATCCCTCTATCTATCTATCCCTCTATCTATCTATCTATCTATCTATCCCTCTATCTATCCCTCTATCTATCCATCTATCCATCTATCTATCCATCTATCTATCCATCTATCTATCCCTCTATCTATCCCTCTATCTATCTATCCCTCTATCTATCTATCTATCTATCTATCCCTCTATCTATCCCTCCATCTATCTATCTATCTATCCCTCTATCTATCCCTCTATCTATCTATCTATCTATCCCTCTATCTATCCCTCTATCTATCTATCTATCTATCCCTCTATCTATCCCTCTATCTATCTATCCATCTATCTATCTATCCCTCTATCTATCCCTCGATCTATCCCTCTATCTATCTATCTATCCCTCTATCTATCTATCCCTCTATCTATCTATCCATCTATCTATCTATCTATCCCTCTATCTATCTATCTATCTATCTATCTATCCCTCTATCCATCTATCCCTCTATCTATCTATCTATCCCTCTATCTATCTATCTATCCCTCTATCTTCCCTCTATTCATCTCTATCCCTCTATCTATCCCTCTATTCATCTCTCTCTCTATCCATCTATCTATTCCTCTATCCATCTATCTATTCCTCTATCTATCCATCCCCCTATCTATCTATCCCTCTAGCTATCCCTCCATCTATATATGCCTCTATCTATCTATCTATCTATCCATCTATTCCTCTATCTATCCCTCTATCTATCTATCTATCCCTCCATTATCTATATCTATCTATCCCTCTATCTATCCTTCTATCTATCCCTCCATCTATCCCTCCATCTATCCCTCCATCTATCCCTCCATCTATCCCTCCATCTATCCCTCCATCTATCCCTCCATCTATCCCTCCATCTATCCCTCCATCTATCCCTCCATCTATCCCTCCATCTATCCCTCTATCCATCTATCTATCCCTCTATCTATCCCTCTATCTATCCCTCTATCTATCCCTCTATCTATCCCTCTATCTATCCCTCTATCTATCCCTCTATCTATCTATCTATCTATCTATCCCTCTATCTATCTATCTATCTATCTATCTATCCCTCTATCTATCTATCCCTCTATCTATCTATCCCTCTATCTATCCCTCTATCTATCCCTCTATCTATCCCTCTGTGAGGGAAACCCTGGGATATGAAGATGAATTATGACTTCCAGTCATAATCGCTCTCATCACTCCATGGCCGTGCCCCCTCCCTTCTTGTTCTCAGATGTCCAGCATCTGTGAAGGTGTCACATCCTAGCAACACATCCCATGGCCATCTCCTGTGATATGGAGACTAGATGATGTGGGAACAATGGACACAGGATGACTCCCTGCCGTGACCCTGTAGTAGGGGCTGCTATCTAGTTAGCCAGCTTGGAAGTATCCAGACAGGACGACTCCAGTAAAAAATGGTTCATATCTCGCAAGCCATATTTCCGATAAATATGGCAACCATAAAAATGGTGTCTCCGCATGCGGACGATGCTGGCACACCCTTTTTATGGGAGCAGGACCTGGGGAAATACCCCAGGCGTGATATCAGCCAATGTGGAACTAGTAGACAAGTCATGAGTCCTCTCATTCTGTAGCTAAATTCATAACTGTCACAATGAGAGCATTGATGTCCGCCTACGACGCTCCCAGGCAAAGTTATGGCCCATATTCCATGTTGTGGATTTTGTCCATAACTCCAGCCAGGGGTGGAGCAGTGCTCCCTCTGAGGTCACTAAGGTAGGAGGGGACCTGGATTTGCCCAGGTTGATAACCCTACTTCGGCCATTTTCCAGTGTTCTTCTGCTCGGGGGCCTGGTTGGGAAAGACCTGTGAGGGAGTTCCTGGAAACCTGGTCTACAGCGCCCCCCTGTGGCCAGACGCACAAGGTAACTGCTGGAACTGTGTATGCCTGTTTGTAACCCATGCTTTGCTTGTAACTGTACTCTGACATATGTATATTCTGTAGATTCCCTATTGTATATATTGTAGTTTCTAGTGTGCTTTAGGCTGATTAAATTATATAATTAATCTTGGGCTGTTCTGTTATCTCGATCTTGAATCCCACGTCTGTGTGTTCGGCTAATAGTTACCGTGAAGCGGTTGGTGGCAGCGAGTTGTGCCAAGGATTATTGTGGGGAGGCCAGTGAGATTCGGGGAGGTTTTATATATTCCGCCCGCGGAGGTCGGGGGAATATATACCCTACTCTCACCGGGGACCCTTCAATAATCGGCATAAGTAGTATAGCGGCCTCCTTGCTTATTGTCGGGCAATTCCATAATTGGCCTGACTATAAGAGGGGCGCTAGAGAGCGCGTCACGTGCTCTGTCTGTCGGTCGGGAGGTATAAAGGAGGGGTGACCCCCACTTGTTACCCCCCGATTGTGACGTACTGGTAGCCAGCGCGGGGGATTTCTGAGTGACCCCCCCGGTGGTTCGTGACATATTGGTGGCATAGCGGTGGGATCGAGATAATAGTGTGTGTGAGTGTGAGACCCATACTCCCAGACACTAAAGACTGCCTGCAGCAGCTGTGGCTGCTGGGGTCTTCAGACTAGCTCAACACTAGAGTGTCAGAGTGCAGATACTGTAAGGTGTGTGGAGGCATCAGGTGTCAGTTCTGTGTCAGTGACCAAAGTCTGCAACAATGGCTGAGAGCACCAGGAGCAAAGCCAAAGGAATGGCCGATGCTCAGGCCAGAGACGATGAGGAGGTTGTCCACGAGCCCTCCAAGAGCCCGACGCCAGAGAACAGCTCTGCAGAGGACATTGCACAACCTGGCACTGCTGGACAAGATGAGGAGGAGCTCGCCCAAGGGTCCTCAACGAGCCAGATGCCAGTCCTCCGCTCTGCAATGGACAGTGAATCACCAGGCTCCGCAGCGTGCCGCAGATCACCACTTGCCAATCCCTCCGGCCTGAGAGGTGCAGAGGCCCTCCTTCAAGCTGCCTTGGCCAGGCTTATGGCTGGAGACCGGGATACCTACGAGATACTCATGGCCGAGCGTGAGCGACAGGCAGCGCGTGACGCTGAGGCTGCGGAGCGGCAAGCAGCGCGTGACGCTGAGGCTGCGGAACGGCAAGCAGCGCGTGAGGCTGCGGAGCGGCAGGCAGCGCGTGAAGAGCGAGAGCGACAGGCAGACCGTGACTACCAGCTGCAGCTAGCTCAGCTCCGGCCCTCATCAGCCACATGTGACCTTCAAAACACCAAACTTCCAAAGGTCCGTGTTGAGGACTTCCCAGTGCTGGAGAAGGATGGAGACTTGGACTCTTTCCTGACTGCTTTTGAACGGACTTGCTTGCAGCACCATCTGGACAAGGATCAGTGGGCCAAATACCTGACCCCCCGTCTAAGGGGTAAGGCCCTGGATATCCTTGGGGACTTGCCTGCTGAGGCAGATCAGGGCTACGACACCATCAAGCGGGCCCTGATCCAACAGTACAACCTCACTCCAGAGTCCTACCGCAAGAAGTTCCGGACCCTGCAAAAGGGACCAAAGGACTCCTGGGCTGACCACCGGCGGGCACTTGCCCGAGCTGCCGACCACTGGACCCAAGGCCTGCAGCTTTCCACCGGACCGGAGATCCTGGACTTGTTCATCACGGAGCAACTCTTGTGGAACTGCCCTGAGGATCTCCGCCAGTTCATCCGAGACCAGAAGCCAAAGGGGTCCACGGCTACAGCTGCCCTGGCCGATGACTACACCAACAATCGGGCTCCTGAGGCCAGGAGAGCAGCCACCAGCAGCACCTGGAGAGGGGGTAAGATGAACTCTGCGACTGCCCCACCTGCCCCTAGACTGCAGGGGGTGTCCCCCTCAACTCCCCTCTCCAGGCCCGTGGCAGAACCAAGACGGTGCCACCAGTGCAACCTACCTGGACACTTCAAGGCCATGTGCCCTCAGCGTCCCAAGGCCCCGGCTCCGTCCCAAGGGCCGCCCAAGGTGTATTGTGTGGGTGGGGGTGGTGGTAGGTCCCTGGACAGCTTCCAACCTGTCACCGTCGGCCGGTCTGTGACCATAGGACTGCGAGACAGCGCCTCGGAGGTGACTCTGGTGCGGCCTGACATGGTGTCCCCCCAAGACTTGATCCCGGGAAAAACCCTCGCTGTCTCCGGGATTGGAGGCATTGACCCGGCGCTGCCTGTTGCTGACATTTATGTGGACTGGGGCGCAGGGCGAGGGGTGAGGGAGGTGGGGGTAACTGATCGGATCCCTGCAAACGTGCTACTTGGGACAGATTTGGGGCAGATAACCTCCCAGTTTGGGCCCCCCCCAAGGGCTGAACCTTCAGCCCGTACTGACATGACTCCTAACAATGTTAATGTGTTATCTATGAATGATGTAAGGGAGGAGGGAGTGAACTCTGATATTTCTGCTTGCATAGACACCATAGACACACACTCAGCTGCAGCTGTGACAGGGGAGGGGGTCAGAGAAAGGTGTGACAATGCCTCTACAAGTAACCAGCCAGTGAGCTGGGATCTGTTGCCCTCTGCAGGGATAAGCAGAGAGCAGGGTGCTGCAGGGGGAGGACCAGTGTGTGGGGTGGGGGCTACCACAGCAAATGTGGGGTCCCCAGAGATTTCACAGCGGGGTTCTGTTGCTGCAGGAGGGGAACAGGCAGGTGAGATTGGGGCCGGTCCAGGAGCGGAAGTGCTCCCAGGTAAGATCTCGGTGCATGGTTCCCCCACAACCGGGGTGTCAGGAAGCCAGGTAGGTCTGCCTGAACCGGCGACTTGGTCAGGAACGGAGGAGGAGCAGGCACGACCCACGGTCGCAGCGGCTGTGGCCGCTGTCACCCGCAGTGGGAGTGCTGGAAGCCAAGGGGCCTCCCGGAGGTCCGATAGCTCTTCCCCTTCTGACCAAGTGGCAGCCGAGTCAGGTGGAGGCCAGGACACAGGTCCCGGGGTACTGACTGAAGATGTGACAGTCTCGTCGATTCTGGCCACATCTAGTCAGGGGTTTCAGGCAGCGTTAGAAGCTGACGACAGCCTGAAAGCTCTTAAGGAGCAGGCGGCACAGCCTCCCTCGGACTCGGACCCGGAGCGAGTGGTCTGGGACCAAGGACGGCTGTACCGGGCCACGGTCCAGCAGGGTTCACCGGAGGCGTGGCCCAGGGACCGACAGTTGGTGGTACCCTATCCGTTCCGGACGGAGTTGTTGCGGATCGCACATGAGATTCCGATGGCCGGACACCTAGGGATCGCTAAGACCAAGGCCAGGTTAAACCAGCATTTCTACTGGCCAAAAATGGGGGCCGATGTGGCTGCCTACTGCCGTTCGTGTGAAACCTGTCAGAGAGTGGGGAAGGCGGGGCCACACCCCAAAGCCCCACTAGTATCTCTGCCAATCATCGATGAGCCTTTCAGGAGGGTGGCTGTGGATCTGGTCGGCCCGCTGGCCATCCCCAGCAGCTCCGGGAAACGCTTCATACTGACGGTAGTGGACTATGCCACCCGGTACCCAGAAGCAGTGGCCTTGTCGTCCATTCGGGCTGACAAGGTGGCCACCGCATTGCTGGAGATTTTCTCCCGAGTGGGTTTTCCCCAGGAAATGCTCACTGACCGGGGAACCCAATTCATGTCCCAGCTGATGGAGGCCCTCTGTAAGCAAGTCCAGGTGCGACATCTGGTGGCCAGCCCGTACCATCCACAGACTAATGGCCTGTGCGAGCGGTTTAATGGCACCTTAAAGCAGATGCTTAAGATGTTGGTCGACTCCCATGGGCGTGACTGGGAGCGGTATCTCCCACACCTGTTATTTGCTTACCGGGAGGTTCCACAGGCCTCAACAGGATTCTCACCGTTTGAGCTCCTGTACGGGCGACGTGTGCGGGGCCCCCTGGCTCTGGTGAAAGAGGCTTGGGAAGGGGATTTGGCCACCCCTGGAGTGTCGGTTATCGAGTATGTCATGCGCTTCCGGGACAAAATGCAGGCCTTGACGCAACTGGTACACGACAATATGGCTCAAGCCCAGGCCAATCAGAAGCGTTGGTACGACCAGAACGCTTGTGAGAGGACCTACCAAGTGGGTCAAAAGGTGTGGGTACTGGTCCCCGTACCACAGGACAAGCTTCAGGCAGCCTGGGAAGGCCCATACCTCGTGTACCAGCAGCTCAACCCTGTGATGTACCTGGTCACCCTGGACCCTGCCCGTGGAAGGCGGAAGCCCTTCCATGTGAACATGATGAAGGCACATCATGAGCGGGAGGCATGTGCGCTCCCCGTGTGCAACCTGCCCGAGGAGGGAGAAGCGGAGACCCTCTTGGATATGCTAGCCCAGGTTAGGGCAGGCGGATCCATTGAGGATGTGGAGGTTGGCCACCAGCTCTTGGAGGACCAACGGTCCCAGCTGTGGGCCACCCTACACCCCTTCCGGGGGTTGTTTACCAACCAGCCCGGAAGGACTAACTTGGCTGTCCATCACGTGGACACTGGGGATCATCCCCCGATCCGGCGTTCAGCATATCGGGTCTCCCTGGAGGTGCAGCAACACATGCGCCAGGAGATTGACGAGATGCTGAAGCTGGGGGTGATCCAGGCATCCAACAGCGCTTGGGCCTCGCCTGTAGTCCTCGTCCCTAAGAAGGACCGAACCACTCGGTTCTGCGTGGACTACAGGGGGCTCAATGCTGTCACGGTCGCCGATGCGTACCCAATGCCACGCATCGATGACCTGCTCGATCAGTTGGCCGGGGCTCAGTACCTGACCATCATGGATCTGAGCCGGGGATATTGGCAGATCCCCCTGACTCGCAAGGCCAGGGAACGCTCTGCCTTTATTACCCCATTTGGACTGTACGAGTCCACGGTGATGCCATTCGGGATGAGGAATGCCCCTGCCACTTTCCAGCGGATGGTCAACACCCTGCTGAAGGGACTTGAAGGGTACGCGGCCGCGTACCTGGATGACATTGCCGTCTTCAGTCCCACCTGGGAAGATCACCTAGAGCATCTAGCACAGGTGCTCAGGCGGATCCACCAGGCAGGTTTGACCATCAAGCCGGGAAAGTGTCAGCTGGCCATGAGCGAGGTCCAGTACCTCGGTCACCGGGTAGGCGGGAGAACACTGAAGCCCGAGCCTGAGAAAGTGGAAGCCATCGCATCCTGGCCCACCCCCAGGACCAAGAAGCAGGTGATGTCCTTCTTGGGGACCGCTGGGTACTATAGGAGGTTTGTTCCATGCTATAGTAGCCTGGCAAAGCCCTTGACGGACCTCACCAAGAAGAAGCTGCCCTCTGCAGTCGATTGGACAATGGACTGCGAGACAGCCTTCCGGGCCCTAAAGGACGCCCTGTCCAGCCCGCCCGTGCTACAGGCAGCCGACTTCACGCGGCCGTTTGTAGTACAGACCGACGCCAGTGACTTCGGCCTCGGTGCGGTGCTCAGCCAGGTGGACTCTGCGAGCCAAGAGCACCCAGTCTTGTACCTGAGCAGGAAGCTGTTACCACGGGAAGTGGCCTATTCCACGATGGAAAAGGAGTGCCTGGCCATAGTGTGGGCCCTGCAGCGTCTGCAACCCTATCTATACGGGCGCCACTTCATCGTGGAGACGGACCACAATCCCCTCAGCTGGTTGCACACCGTCTCTGGGACGAATGGGCGATTGTTGCGATGGAGCCTTGCGCTCCAGCAATACAACTTCACCATTCGCCACAAAAGGGGCCGGGACCACGGTAACGCAGACGGGCTGTCCCGACAAGGAGAGGTCGCGGACGGGCGCACGGGGGAACACCGGAGTGTGCTGCCCCCTAGCGCCCTCAAAAGGGGGGAGGTGTGAGGGAAACCCTGGGATATGAAGATGAATTATGACTTCCAGTCATAATCGCTCTCATCACTCCATGGCCGTGCCCCCTCCCTTCTTGTTCTCAGATGTCCAGCATCTGTGAAGGTGTCACATCCTAGCAACACATCCCATGGCCATCTCCTGTGATATGGAGACTAGATGATGTGGGAACAATGGACACAGGATGACTCCCTGCCGTGACCCTGTAGTAGGGGCTGCTATCTAGTTAGCCAGCTTGGAAGTATCCAGACAGGACGACTCCAGTAAAAAATGGTTCATATCTCGCAAGCCATATTTCCGATAAATATGGCAACCATAAAAATGGTGTCTCCGCATGTGGACGATGCTGGCACACCCTTTTTATGGGAGCAGGACCTGGGGAAATACCCCAGGCGTGATATCAGCCAATGTGGAACTAGTAGACAAGTCATGAGTCCTCTCATTCTGTAGCTAAATTCATAACTGTCACAATGAGAGCATTGATGTCCGCCTACGACGCTCCCAGGCAAAGTTATGGCCCATATTCCATGTTGTGGATTTTGTCCATAACTCCAGCCAGGGGTGGAGCAGTGCTCCCTCTGAGGTCACTAAGGTAGGAGGGGACCTGGATTTGCCCAGGTTGATAACCCTACTTCGGCCATTTTCCAGTGTTCTTCTGCTCGGGGGCCTGGTTGGGAAAGACCTGTGAGGGAGTTCCTGGAAACCTGGTCTACAGCGCCCCCCTGTGGCCAGACGCACAAGGTAACTGCTGGAACTGTGTATGCCTGTTTGTAACCCATGCTTTGCTTGTAACTGTACTCTGACATATGTATATTCTGTAGATTCCCTATTGTATATATTGTAGTTTCTAGTGTGCTTTAGGCTGATTAAATTATATAATTAATCTTGGGCTGTTCTGTTATCTCGATCTTGAATCCCACGTCTGTGTGTTCGGCTAATAGTTACCGTGAAGCGGTTGGTGGCAGCGAGTTGTGCCAAGGATTATTGTGGGGAGGCCAGTGAGATTCGGGGAGGTTTTATATATTCCGCCCGCGGAGGTCGGGGGAATATATACCCTACTCTCACCGGGGACCCTTCAATAATCGGCATAAGTAGTATAGCGGCCTCCTTGCTTATTGTCGGGCAATTCCATAATTGGCCTGACTATAAGAGGGGCGCTAGAGAGCGCGTCACGTGCTCTGTCTGTCGGTCGGGAGGTATAAAGGAGGGGTGACCCCCACTTGTTACCCCCCGATTGTGACGTACTGGTAGCCAGCGCGGGGGATTTCTGAGTGACCCCCCCGGTGGTTCGTGACACCCTCTATCTATCCCTCTATCTATCCCTCTATCTATCCCTCCATCTATCCCTCCATCTATCCCTCCATCTATCCCTCCATCTATCCCTCCATCTATCCCTCCATCTATCCCTCCATCTATCCCTCCATCTATCCCTCCATCTATCCCTCTATCTATCCCTCTATCTATCCATCTATCTATCTATCCCTCTATCTATCCCTCTATCTATCCCTCTATCTATCCCTCTATCTATCCCTCTATCTATCTATCCCTCTATCTATCTATCCCTCTATCTATCTATCCCTCTATCTATCCCTCTATCTATCTATCTATCTATCCCTCTATCTATCCCTCTATCTATCCCTCTATCTATCCCTCTATCTATCTATCCCTCTATCTATCTATCCCTCTATCTATCTATCCCTCTATCTATCCCTCTATCTATCCCTCTATCTATCCCTCTATCTATCTATCCCTCTATCTATCTATCTATCTATCCCTCTATCTATCTATCTATCTATCCCTCTATCTATCCCTCTATCTATCTATCTCTCTATCTACCTATCCCTCTATCTATCCCTCTATCTATCTATCCCTCTATCTATCTATCCATCCAGCCATCCATCCCTCTCTCTATCTATCCCTCTATCTATCTATCCCTCTATCTATCCCTCTATCTATCTATCCCTCTATCTATCTATCCCTCTATCTATCTATCCATCCATCCATCCCTCTCTCTATCTATCTCATATCTTTCTTAGAATCTTCATAGACAGGACCAAGTACATAGGGACAGTGGCTGGGAGGGATAGGGGCACACTCATGTTGGGGGGATATATAAGTCCATGGGTTATCCGCAGTCTATGACATGCGATCACACACTACTCTGCTATCTACACTGCGCTCTTCTTTACCCAGCAGG
The DNA here is from genome assembly GCF_048569485.1 of Anomaloglossus baeobatrachus. Taxonomy (NCBI): domain Eukaryota; kingdom Metazoa; phylum Chordata; class Amphibia; order Anura; family Aromobatidae; genus Anomaloglossus; species Anomaloglossus baeobatrachus. The sequence continues at coordinate 289,783,250 of NC_134359.1, read as the reverse complement.
ATGTATGTCTTCTCTTCATCCACCATGGAGCTGAAGTCTCTCACTGCTGAGTTTTTGGTGCAGAGTAGCAGGACGGGGGTCTCATCCTCCAGGCAATCCAGGTGACATTGTGAGCACAGTCTGTCCTCCTTGGGCTTGTATGTCTGTCTATGCCGGCCCGGCCAGTTTCTACAGCCAGGCTGTGGGCACGTGAGTCTGTACCAGGTCAGGATCTGGAGGTCTCTGGGTTATTTGGGGCCAGTCTGTGGTCTCTCTGTAGACTCTCGAATATATTTCAGTTTCTGTGATGTAGTTATATTGTTTCTGCTGTCACTGAACTACTTCTCTTGACACTCATCTATCATCTTCTGGCTTTTGTGTTGGGTGGGTGGGAAACAGGGAAAGTTTGGGCGAGCCATTCCAAGGGACCTGGATTGGGCAAGCTGTTCCGGAGGCGGCCTGGATTGGGCAAACTGTACCTGAGGCGGCCTGGGAAAGCTGTTCCGAGGGGACCTGGACTGGGCAAGCTGTTCCGAGGGGACCTGGACTGGGCAAGCTGTTCCGGAGGGGGCCTGGAGTGGGCAAGCTGTTCCGGAGGGAGCCTGGAGTGGGCAAACTGTTCCGGAGGGAGCCTGGATTGGGCAAGCTGTTGCGAGGGAGCCCAGATTGGGCAAGCTGTTGCGAGGGGACCTGGATTGGACAAGCTGTTCCGGAGGGGGCCTGGACTGGGCAAGCTGTTCCGGAGGGGGCCTGGAGTGGGCAAGCTGTTCCGGAGGGAGCCTGGAGTGGGCAAACTGTTCCGGAGGGAGCCTGGATTGGGCAAGCTGTTGCGAGGGAGCCCAGATTGGGCAAGCTGTTGCGAGGGGACCTGGATTGGACAAGCTGTTGCGAGAATCTTCGATTGGGTGAGCTATTCCAAGGGTTTGGGTGAGCAGTTCCGAGAAGCCTGGTTCACCTACATGTAGCAGGGGTTTATGATAGGTGCTCATACTGCTATTACAGTATATAGGCGAGCCTGGAATGACAGCACCCTGTTTTGGTCTGCAAGATGCAGTGGGAATCTGCCCAGCTCAGCCCGTCAGGCAGTGTTGGGTCTTCTGTGGACTTGGCTCAGGGGCTTCCAGAACTCCAGGTGGAATATCTTTTGGGCTAGAATCCCACCTTGACGAATCTGAGTACATAAGAGGACCCAAGACTTTACTGCCGTACTGTACAATTGGGGCGATGACGCAGTCAACATTTTCTAGCTAAACCCTTAGTGGCGGCTTCAAATTCACCTGTCCCATTACTATCGAATATCCATCTATCTGCCCTCCTCTCATTGATGATGGCAAAATATAACCCCGTAGGAGCATAGAAGTGCGGAATACCTACATAAGGGCCAGACCCAGGTAATTGGCGGTACTTCCCCAATACATTGGATTCTCCATTATATTAAATGGGAAGCCGGTCACCTTCTCTTCCATCAGGATTCCAAAGTAATCACCTGGAAGAAAAGAGAAGAAACACTGAGGACAGCAAGGAAATCACTAGTAACCTCATGAGGCATCTTGCACTTTAAGGACCAAATTAAGAGCTAGGCTAAATCACAAGAAAAAGGTCCTAAACCCTCCGGATGAGTTGAAAGTGTATAAGCTCAGCCCCCGCTCCATTCACTGTCTATGGGCCCCTTCACACGTCTGTGAAAAACACGCACGTGTGTTACGTTCCGTTTTTCGGGTCCGTGTTCCGTCTTTATGTCCGTTTTTATGGTACGTGTGGCATCCGTGTGAATGGCGCATGCTAGCTGTGTGTGCATGTTGAACATCCGTGTGTGCGTGAGATACGTAAGTGACATGTCCGTGTGTTTTCCGTGTGAAATGTTCCGTTAGTGATGCACAATGTCGTTGCTACATACCCGCTGACAGCAGACACAGACAGCGTCGCGCGATGAGAATGAACTCGGGTGAACTTCACCTGACTGCATTGTCATACCGCGGCTCTGTCTGTGTCGCGTACTGATTAGCGGTCATCCGTGAAGGAATCACCGGTGACCGCTAATCCCCTGAGTGACTGATATGAGCAGCGCGATTAGCGCTGCAGTCACTCAGGCTACCCACGGCCAGCTGGATCCTCCACCCGAGACCGCAAATCACCTGTGACTTCATCGCTGTCACTCGGGCAACTTGCTGTCACAGTTGGAGGATCCAGCGGTGGCCGCGAGTAACCTGAGTGACGTTATCGCTGACCGCGCTACTCACCTCAGATGCTGCGTGGAGCTGTCAGGAGCAGCGGTGTTCTACTGCAGCTCCTGTCACCTTCATGTAGCAGAGCTGGAATCGACGCGGGACCTCCGTGGATTACGCCGGACATGGATGGGTTTTTGGGGCTTAATAAAGTGGTGAACGAGGGTATTTGTTAGTGTTTATTATTGCAAATAAAGGATTTTTTCACTGTGTGTGTTTATTAACTTTAAATTACAGGTTAACCATTGGGCGTGTCTCAGACGCCTAGGACTTAGTGGCAGCTATGGGCTGCTGCCATTAACTCCTTATTACCAGGATTGCCAACGCACCAGGGCAAATCGGGAAGAGCCGGGTACAGTCCCAGAACTGTCGCATCTAATGGATGCGGCAATTCTGAGCGACTGCTGGCTGATATTGTTAGTCTGGGGGGCTCCCCATAATGTGGGGCTCCCCATCCTGAGAATACCAGCCTTCTGCCGTATGGCTTTATCTTGGCTGGTATAAAAATTGGGGGGGACTGCACGCCGTTTTTTAAAAATTATTTAATTATTTATTTTACTGCACAGTATAGACCCGCCCACCGGCGGCTGTGATTGGTTGCAGTGAGACAGCTGTTACTCAGCGTGGGGGCGTGTCTCACTGCAACCAATCATAGGCGCCGGTGGGCGGGGAAAGGCTTTTTCAAAATAGTAAAAGCCGACGGAGTTTTTTTAAAGCCGTGCAGCGCCGCGCCGGTGATCGGGGAAGGGTGAGTATGAGAGCAGGGGGAGACTGACCGACAGACTGAGAGAGGGACAGACAGAGAGTGAGACCGACCGACAGACAGAGAGAGAGACCGACCGACAGACAGAGAGAGAGACCGACCGACGGACAGAGAGAGAGACCGACCGACAGACAGAGAGAGAGACCGACCGACAGACAGACAGAGAGAGAGACCGACCGACAGACAGAGAGAGAGACCGACCGACAGAGAGAGAGACCAACCGACGGACTGAGGGAGATTGACTAACCTACACAGAAAAAAAAAAGAAGACCGACATCGCTAAAAAAAAGCACAAAACATACACTGAGCATACGGAGATGCATCCGTGTCACGTACGTGTGCTCACGGACCCATAGTTTCATTGGGTGCGTGTGTGTGTGTTCCGTGCAGAAAACGGACATGCATCCATGCAATACGGATACACACACGTTTCACGCACACGGACACATGCACCGTACAGAATAACGCACGTGTAACTACAAACATTAAATAACATTGGAGCACGTGTGTCCGTGTCTACGGTACATACGGAAACGGACCAAACACGCACGTGTTTCACGGACGTGTGAAGGGGGCCTATGGGAGTGGTTTTCACACATGGACATTTCAGCTCCCATAGAAGTGAATGGAGCAAAAATGGTGCATGTAAAATACTACTCAATACTCCCAGCGTATTCTGAGGTCCGTGAGTATCAAAGGGGTCAACGCCCCAGCAATCACGCATTTATCTTCTATCCCTTTAAGGACATAAATGCCAATACTAACAGTAATACAACATGTTGCATAGGTCGTGGATGATGATGATGATAAACCAACCCGAGTTATAAATGTGTCGTGTAACATAAAAGACGACAATTACATTGCAGACTGCGTGAATTCTGCGGCGCGGTGTGACTGTATAAATGTCAGGGGTCTATATATACCCGGATTATTGTGCTGGGATGGTAATGAGGTCTCCGGCGAAACTCTTCATTAATGAACTCACCAGTTTCTTCCTGTGACGTGTTAGTAACCAGATAGATGGAGCAATCTCCTGGGGAGACGGGTGCATTTACGTGTGCGGCGTTATATGCCATAACGTGGTGACGAGGAAGATTTATCACCGGGACGTGCGACTCCTGAGCAAACCGCTCCGCACGTTCCCCCTCAAAAATAGTACAAAAATGCCCATATTTGCCTTGTTGAGGCTGGTAAGTGTAAAGAAGGTTTCGCTGGAAGATTAACTTTCTGCCAAAAGAAGCCAAATGTATCACCCATCTACAGGTCGTGTGGGGTACTGCAACCAAAGCGGAGATGCAATACCTTACACCACCAGTGGACAGTGGTGGCGCTGTCTAGCAGATTAGCTGATCAGGGCTATAAGAAAGCTGGGTACAATAGTTAGTCAACTGTCTGGAACCTCAGGTGACAATATTACTTTTGACTTGTACCAGTGAAATAGTAATATGGGGCAGAGGGAACAGATAAAAAAGGGTCGATGTGTCAGGAATTTACTGATAATGGGACAAAATAAAATCCCAAAAAGACGTTCCCTCCCGGGTCATGTGATCCTGAGGCCAGACCCCTCGTAGAGCCTCAATATCTGCTTAACCTCACTGTCTTGAAGAAGAATAGTCAGAATGTGAAGAAACAAAAGATCCATCACATTCCAGGATCTTCTGAGTAAGGAGGCCGGGAACGAAGGGGCCGGTCAGAGGCCGGGAGCGGGGGAACGCCGGATAGAGGCCGGGAGCGAGGGGGTGCCAGACAGAGGCCCGGGAGCGAGGGGGCGCCAGACAGAGGCCCGGGAGCGAGGGGGCGCCGGACAGAGGCCCGGGAGCGAGGGGGCGCCAGACAGAGGCCCGGGAGCGAGGGGGCGCCAGACAGAGGCCCGGGAGCGAGGGGGCGCCAGACAGAGGCCCGGGAGCGAGGGGGCGCCAGACAGAGGCCCGGGAGCGAGGGGGGCGCCGGACAGAGGCCCGGGAGCGAGGGGAGGCCGGACAGAGGCCCGGGAGCGAGGGGGCGCCGGACAGAGGCCCGGGAGCGAGGGGGTGCCGGACAGAGGCCTGGGAGTGAGGGGGCGCCGGACAGAGGCCCGGGAGCGAGGGGGCGCCGGACAGAGGCCTTGGAGCGAGGGGGCGCCGGACAGAGGCCTGGGAGCGAGGGGGCGCCGGACAGAGGCCGGGAGCGGAATAATGACGTACTGCATTGTATGGGACAAAGCCAGAATGGGAGGAAAGAAGTCAGAAAGGAAGGAAGGGACAAGTCAGAAAGGAAGGAAGGGACCAAGGAAGGTATGTAGGAAGGGGAGGGAAAAGTTGGAAGTAAGGTTAAAAAAAAAAAAACGGGGAGACCGGGAATACAGTAGGAAAACGGAAAAAGTAAGGAAGGGAGTATGATCAATAAACAAGGGAGGGAGAAGGGGAATAGTGAAAAGAGAAAAAAGTAAGGGAGAAAAAGGTTTAAAAAAAAAGGGAAAGAAGGAAAAAGGACAGAAGGATATCAGAAAAAAAATGAAAGATGGAAGGAAATGAGGAAGGAAGGAAGGAATGGACAAGGAAACAGGAGAGGGAAGGTACAGGAAAAGGTGGAAGTAGGAAAATGAGAAAGGAAAGAGGAAAAGAAAACAAAGAAGTAAGAAGGGGTGGATGAGACAGGACACTAGGAAAGAAATTAAAGGCGGAAAGAAAAAGGAAAGGAAGTAAAGAAGGAAGGAGGAATGGAAGGAAGAAAGGATGCATGAAAAAAAAATGGGAGAAATGAATGAGGACAGAAATGGAAGAGGGGAAAAAGAACGATGGATGCCCAGAGAAGGAAAGGAAGAAAAGGAAAAAAAAAAAAAAAAAAGGAGAGCAAGGAAGAAAAAAAAAAATAAATAAAAAAACAAGGGACAATAGAAGCAAGAGAGGAAGCAATGAAAAATTGAGGAAATAGTAAAAGGATGTAAGCAGTGGAAAAAGGAGAAAAGAGAGGAGTAAAGGGACAGCAGGGAAATGAAGAAGAGCCAAAGGAAGACAATGAAGAATGGTCTGAGAAACAGTAAAATAGGGAAGGGAGAAAGCGAGAAGATAAGGAAAGAACATTAGTAGATGGGAAGAAGAGAAAGGAATAATAAAGGAGGAGAGAGAAAGATAAGGAAGATGAAAGAAGAAATGTAACGTCTTCAGGCCTCGGAGCTGTCGCTCTCACTCTCGTCAGCTCTGTCTGTGTCCTCGGGTGACAGCAGCTCCTCAGCGGCTGCTTACGTCCTGAAATGAAGGAGCCACTCGAGTCCTCGCCCCAGATTTCGCCCGTGTCCCCCCCGGTAATGTGGGGCACAGCAGGTCAGCAGACAGAACAACAAGTAACGCAATCTGCGGAATAAACTCCAGCACATCCATCCTCGCAAACAGATGATGCAGCAATTAACCGAGCGAGAGAACAAAATCCATCATCGCTACATATAGAAACCGCACGGTGACCGACAGCCATAACCGTCCGACAGCCCCGGCTCATCTATAGGGAGAGACGTACACCCCGCTCTGATCCGCAGCGGGGGGCCACGGCCGGGGCAGCGCCTCACCGGACCCCAAATCACCAATATTCCAGTGTGACGGGAACGACGGTTCCAACAGACATAAGGAATGAGGCGCCACTGATCCCTGCACTGACAGTGCGCCACTGATCCCTATACTAATGGAGCGCCACAAATCCCTTGCACCGACCAATAGGGAAAGG